>NW_004949175.1:598430-635265 GCF_000317375.1 Microtus ochrogaster | reverse complement strand
CAGGATTTATCCCTAGTGCTTGAACCGGCATTTTGGAACCCATTCTTTATGGAGGGATACCTTGCTCAGCCTAGATATGGGGCGGGGGGGGCTTGGTCCTGATTCAAAATGATGTGTCAGACTTTTTCTTGACTCTGCTTGGTAAGCCTTACCCTCTCTAAGTGGATGGGGAGGGGCTGAGGAGGGGAGGGGAGGTGGAGAAGCGGAAGGAAGGGAGAGAGTGTGAACTGGGATAAATAGGCAAAATGAAAAAAGATTGTTCTAAAAAATTTTTCAAAGCTCACAGAACATTTTATTAGTTAACTGAGACGGAAGGGATGTAAGAGAAAAAATCTGTTTGTGGATACTGTGATTGTTGATTCATTTGAAATACATGGTCAGAATCCGCTGACACGCATGTGAACTCAAATCATCTTGGGCATGTTATTCTGAAAATTAATGCATCTGGCTAATTAAAGTACTATAAAAGAAAGGACAAAGTGAAGTAAGTTAGGTGTAGGCCCATATTTCTATTTGGTATGGCAGCCAGGTTCTGAAGCCATAGGCCCCACCTGATGGTCATGTATCCTGCCAGGAAGGCTGTCTCTAACCTAACAACAGGTCAGGATGTTTTGCGCCTTTCTTTGTAATTTAGAGGATGCCTGATGATAGAAATGCTGATTCAAGCCTACATGACAGCTAGCATATAGAGCACACAGGTAGATGTGGACATGACAAAAAGCCATTCGCCTGGTTACCTAGAATGCTGGTGTATTTCCCGCTGTTTATGATCAGGTATTAAAGCAGTTTGGAGATTAAAGCGAGAGGAAGTCTTCAGGGTGTGAACTCAGGACTTCATGAGGGACCACTGAGAATCTCCCTCCCGACAAAGCCAGTGAGTTGTGTCTTTATTCCCATTTCTCCACGCTGATCCAGAGAGACACAGTTTATGTTGGGGTCCAGTTAAGAGAAATAATTGAGGGTCCGGGCTAGCACCAGACCCTGACATAATGGGGCCCAACGTGGGGCTGATCCGCGAACCCCGACAGTTAGGATGTGAACAGAGAGCTTGAAATCATTCTTTTGTAGAGCATAGGAATCATCTCACCCTCTGCTTCCTTGAGGCAGGGTCTTACATTGAGGCTGGCCTCAAATTTCCTCTCAAGTTGAGGATGACCTTCAACTACTATTCTCCTGCCTCTACCTCCTGAGTGCTAAGATTATAGTGTGCACCATCACACCTGACTTACGCAGTGTTGGGCAATGCACATAAGACTTCATGAATGAAAGAAAAGCATTCCACCAATAGACCTACAACTGTAAACTGTAAGTCTTTTATTTTCATTTTGGCCTTAACAATCTAGTAATTCACCAAAATTAATATACTTGATATATATATATTCTCTAGCCCTTTCGCATACACGCTAGAGACATGCACTGAGATAGATAGATAGATAGATAGATAGATAGATAGATAGATAGATAGATAGATAGATAGATAGATAGATCTTCAGGCTTGTATAGCAAGCATTTTACCAGCCCAGTCAGTTCCCACACGCCACCAAAATAGTTTTCAACTATATTTTGAAAAGTATTCCCCAAAACAAAGACTATTGGAAAGAATATTTTTAAGTCACAAAAACACAATCCACCGTCATGTATTTGATGTGAGAAAAGACTTTTTACCTGGAATATTTTGCACCCATCAACTTAGATGCTTATAAAAATCTTACCTAAAGGTGTCATTTGATAAGAAACACATCGATGTCTCCACAAAGAAATGGCAGATCTCTCACGATTCTGCAGTTCTTTTAGTCTCTCTGCCAGCCCGCCTCTGTTTAATTAAATATAATATACGATGTTTAAATAAACAGTCCTCACAACAACTGCAGCTTTCACATTTCATACCCTCAACAAAAACGGATGAAATAAGGAAACCCTTTGTACGATATTCTCTTTCTGTGTATCATTTCCAATTCCTAGTTTTCCTAGAGGTCTAGTCCCTGATTCTTACCAAAGCTGAACTGCCATTGTACTCACAGAATTTGACAGGTAAGTTGGTATGGTTCCCTTTCTACATTCTTAATTTGTTCGCTCCTTAGATGTGCTGTGTGTTTACTAGCTGCACTCGTCACTTGGCTAGGGCTAGAAAATGCTGCATCCTGCCATGCAAATAGGGCCTCCAAATGTGCAAATAAATAAATGCAAAGTGAACTCAGAGCCTCAGACAAGACTGAACTTGCCAACCTGTGGGTGGGCACAATAATCAAACAAGAACATTACTTGGACTCTGTAAGATAATTTAGTATCTACACACTACAAGGATCATAAAGTTAGAAAAGGGCAAAGCCAAAAAAGGGAGCCAAAGGAGAGAAAGAGGGGAAGGAGGAAAGGAAGGAAAGTTCTATGGATTTTCTGAATTACTTTCCTCTATTTCATCTACCCACCTCACCTAAATGTCTAAATCTTAAATTTATAAGGTGCCCATCTCCATTAGTTCATGCCTAAAAACCTACCACCATCTAGTAGCCTAACTCCTGAAGTGTTAAATCAAGCACTTCCCATCCAAAACCTGCTGTTCCTACTACTACCTCGTCTCTACTACTACCTCGTTTCTAACAGTGCAGCGACTTTACCTCCTGGCTGACAATCAGTCTTCACAGAGGATAGGCAGAGGTGTACTGCCATGCCTCCTGCATACAAAAACAAGCTTGGCACACAGAAGGTTCTCAACAGGGTTGGGAACACTATGTTCAAGGCCTGGATAACATCACATGCACCATTAAAATCATCCTCCTTTCAAGGAGAACATATTCTCCACACTCCTTCCTTCCTGGTAACTGAACCCGAAGCCACACACATGCTAGACAAATACTCTATCACTGAGTTAGATTCCTAGTTCCTGGGTTTTTAAGATGAGATCTAATTATGGAGCACTCTAGTCTAACTTCAAAATCACCATGTCACCCAGGCTTGTCTTGAACTACAATCCTACTGTTTATAGCATGATTAAAAGTATGCATCATCATATCCAATTACCATTCTCCTCTGAAGCAACAACTTCATTTGGGGCATTGCTGGATTCAGATTTGCAATAACTGTGACTATCTTGAGTCATAATGCTCACTGAGTATGACTGAAGGGTTTCGCTTATGTCATTCCCCACTATGATACAAATTAAACCATCAAGTGGTACGTATAGCTTTACAACTGGACCAACCAGCATCAGGAATGTGTTTGATGTCATATGGGCTGTGTTCATTTTAGCCTGGACTCATCCAGGATTTTGTCTTGACCATTTAATAAGCACTTTTTGAAAACTGTGACTCTAAATCCCATGAATCCACTGGTCTTCCTGCTGTATATAACCAACCTCATGCCACTAAGTCACTAACTGTACTTAGTGTATCATGGATTTTTCTTGTCCTTTGGTCTCATGACACAGTCCACGATTTTTGGATACTAGGAAGTGGTTTTTCAAGAATGGGTACACAGCCTTGTGCCTTATTTATAAAAACAACATGAGAAAGGATATAAATTTTCTCAGCATAGTGCATGCACCCATTATTTGCCTCTGTAAATATTCTTTCTGGAAATACTATTCTCTGCAACTATTCTGGGGACTAGATCTCTTTCAGCACATAATCAGCTAAATCTCTCCATCCAGAGTGTAAGTTTAGGCATCAGTTCTCCCATTGTACCGTTCACTGCTCTCGGTTTGTTGTGCTAACAGTGTAAAAGACCTCATCGCCCTCACAAGTGTGTTCTCCTCCACTGTGATAATTCACCTAGGAGCTCTCTGTCACTTTTAGTTTAAGGCACTGCTGGACATAGGTTCCTTCTCACTCTCAACGTTTTTGCCTACGGACAGGGACATTATTTTGTTCCAGTTTATAACAAACAAAAACACTTTGGATGACATGAGGTTGTGACATCTCTCTAAAGGGTCCTGCACACATTCTGCGTGGCTCACCAAGGCCAGTCATAGACTGACACACTAGTAACAAGGCTATTCACCCACTGTGGCTCTCCTCAGCCATGTGAGGTACTATTATCCCTTAAATAAGGCTGTCTTGTATTCTTAAGCATTAATTTGGCCACTCACTCTAACCATACTCGTGCCAAACAGGTAAGCTAGTGGACTTATATTTATTTTTATTTTTCTCTTTATAAGTTATAATTGATAATGAAAGAGTGTCTCTAACAGAGCACCTGGAACTGATGTTTAATAAAACTTGAAGAGCAAAGAACACATTTCCACCAAAGCGAGCAGTTGTGCAAGCTACTCATGACCAAATCCACTAATGCACCACTGAGTGAACAACTCCATAAACTGCCTCCAAAATAGGCTTACTAATTGTCTATCAAAATCAGAATTGCATTTTAATTTTCTTTCTCAATTAAACAAGTATTTTAAAATTAAAGTCTCAGTCAATATTTTAAAGAAAGAGAAGAATTGAGGAAAAGAAAATTACAAACATGATTTAACCTTAAAAGCTTCTTCTTTGTTGCTGAATTTTCTGAAGTCTTGGGAAAGCTGGATGTGTATTTCTGGGGAGTGCTCAATATGGGCTCAGCTGAATTTGCCCCTGAGTCAGTCTGTCTGTTCAAAGACCATCTTGCATCTGATTTAAAATCCACCCGGAATTTGTGAGGGGATTCTGAATCAATAAACAGGGCATTCTCGGGGTCATCTTCTTTGTCACTATCTGATGAATACTCCAAAATTTCTGTAGAAATTGGCTGCAAAAATTAAGAAATGTAATTAAATATTCTTCATTTAAGTCCAAATGCATATATGTCTATCATTGTTTTGACAAAAAACTTAATACTCAAAAATAAAGAATAGGTTAAACTAGTTGTAAGCCAGGCATTATTTTATAGACTCCATCAAAATCAACACAAGTGGTTTTTTTCTTATCATCCTTCAGCAAATCAGTGGCACATGTCATATGTACTCAAGTCTCCGATGTCAACTGGTAACATATCTGAGAGTCTAAAGTAGTCATTATCTGACACTCATGGGGGCATTGTTTCTTTCTTAGCTTTTCAGTTTTAGCAAGGAGCTAACACTCATTATTTCTCATGAACCAAATATAAAGGCATTATTTCTTACTTTTCAATTTTAGCAAGGAGATAACATTCATTATTTCTCATAAACCAAATATAAAGATACTGTCTCCTTAGGTATGAAGTATTTTAATTCAGCAGTGAAGCCTTTTCTGGCACAATTCCAATATATTTTCTAAAGTTCAGTTAGAAATCTTTAACATAAACAGGGATTATTTAAGAATGCCCAACATTTCTTAAAATATTTCTTCATTGTTTTATTCAAATGTCTAAACTTGTAAAATAAGGTTATTTTTAAAAGTGGAAGTAGAAAACTGAAGTTTGCATCATAAGGCCATATTGTAGAATCTAATACTTTCTTTTGATGCCTTCTGTCTTTGCTCTGACATACACTGTGCAGGATTTTAATGCCAATTTGACATGGCCCAGAGTCATCTGGGAAGAAAGAATATCAGCTGAAAATGCCCTCATGAAACTGTCGAGTAGAGCATTTTCTAACTAGTGACTGACAGGGAAGCACCCAGACCCTTGTGGCTGGTACCCCTGGTAGGCAGTCTCCGCAGAGTATTAGAAAGCAGACTGTGCCGGGCGATGGTGGCGCACACCTTTAATCCCAGCACTCAAGAGGAAGAGGCAGGCGGATCTCTGTGAGTTAAAGACTAGCTTGGTCTACAGAGCCCATCTATTTTGCGAGATTAATGTTGACCACGTATCCCTGGCAATGCAGGAGGTGTTTGAGTGAAAACAGGAAGCAGAGTGTGAGCATATATGTGCATTGTTATTGGAGTAGCTAGAGCTTGCTAATAGGCACAGGAGCTTACTGCACTGGGTCTTTTCTGAAATTATATTGTTAAGTACATATGAGAGTCTTTAAAATACTATCCAGTATCATCTAAGAAACATTTTTAAGAAAAGAAAAAAAAAAGAATGAAAAGCATGATTCTAGTTCCTACCCACCCTTGCGGTTCTAAGCCTAAATCATGGCAGCGAGATACTTATCTATCAATTAATAAGCACTAGGAGTACGTGCTTTCATCACAATAAGGCTTCCAGATAAATATTACAAATAAGTCACAAAAAGAACCAGAGCATTTTAAACTGAGAAAGATGGTTCACAATATCTTCAGTATTACTTGAGAAATGCATATCTAAATAATTTTATCTTTTCCCTATGAGCCATCCCTCCCACCCCCATGAGGACTGAGTACAGAGTTCTCTGTCACTTGTCACTCTGTCCGTCAGCAACTCCCCACAGCCCAGGCACACTATGAACTGTAATCCATCAGCCTGGACCTCTGAGCTGGGACTTTAAGCCTATGCCCGTAGGCAAGGCTGCAAAGTTTTCTTTAGAATAAAGGTTTTCATTTCACCCTAAAGTAAGATCTCTCAAGCTCAGTTCTGTTGCCAGTTAGAGCTAAGACAATATGGAGGCCATTACTGTGGAGTGTTTAGCAACATCCCCACCTACACCCACCAGATGTCAGGAGCACAAGTTCAACCCGTAATAATCACAACATGTCCAGACACAACGTAATGTTTCCTGGATGAGCTATCCTCAGTTAAGAACCACTCTCCTAGAAAGAGGCACAGCTTGTGCTACAGACTCAGGCAGATGTGAAGAGGATTCAAAGTACACTGGAGGCATGGTAGAAACCAGAACTGGTTCCTTATAAAACACTGCAATACAAGCATTGTCAAAGAAATTTTACTTGGGTTCTGAAAACACATCAAGAGGAAACCCTCTGTGGCCTCTGCATCAGCTCCTGTCTCCAGGTTCCTGCTGTGTTTGAGTTCCTGTCCTGACTTCCTTCAGTGATGAAGCATAATCCTAATAAACCTCTCCCCCTCCTCCCAATTCTCTTTGGTCATGCTTTTTCTATTACAGCAATAGTGACCCTAACTAAGATATCATGTACAGGTCTTTGATTTATGCTCCACTTATTGACATGTCTAGTTTTTTGTTTGTTGTTTGAGTTCTTTTTGTTGTTGTTTGTTTTTACTAGTACCATGTTGTTTATAACAGTTTTGTAATATAGCAAGAAAACCGGTATAGTAATAACTCCAACATTGTACTTTTTACTCAGAAATATTTTAGTTATCTGGGGTCTTCTGAGGTTACCTATGAGTTCTGGAATTTTTATTGGGTTGACACTGAATTTATAAGAGTCTTTTGGTAGAGCAGTCATTTTTACAATAATTCTACCAATTTCATGAGCTCTGAAAGTCTTCTCATGATCTAGTGTCTTCTTCAATCTTTCTTTAAAGTTTTCATAAAGAAATCTCTCGCCTCCCTGGTTAATATTTATTTGTACATTATTTAATTTTGTTTTGATTCTATTTTTTAAACTCCAATGGCCCACTTTAATATATTCCCTGTACTTATTACTACAAATTAAAACAAGATTGCCTTTACTACAAATTTCTGCAAACGAGAAAATCCAAAGATCTATCCCAATTATTACCTTCTAAACAAAAAACACTCCCAAATTCTATTGACATTCTTTCAAGTTATTATATTTAACCCCAGATTTGAGGCTTATAAAACTCACAGAATATTTGATACTCATTCTTGATTTTTGGGTCAAATTAAAGTCATTCACATGTATTCAAACTTAACACATTCTATATCATGTAATGGTAACAAGTGTGGAGAGAGATCACCCAGCACCAGAAAAATCAATCAATCAATCAATCAATCTACCACAAAACTCACTACTGTACAGTTTAATCTTAAAAACAAAACCAAAAACTTTCACAACTGCTGTATGGCATTATGAGCAGTAAGGGCAGAATACAGCTTAGCTCTGAACTGACTGTCCTAATTTTTCCTAATTTTAACATTCTCAGAAGGATCCTACGTGTGACAAGGCAGAAAGTGCAAAGGCATCTGAATGGTTCACCTTCTACAAACTCATTTCCATCACGGCTTTTTAGTTTCTCTTCCTTCCTCATCAGTATCTTCATCCTTGCTACAGGATCTTGGTGGGTAGACAGTGATGTACGGACTCTTCTCTTGGGAAAGGCACTTTGGATCTCTCTCAAGATTTTCTCACTTTTGTTCTCAAGCAATCTCATCTTCACTGCACAGCGGAGGTGGCAGCTGCAGTGGAGGCTGCAACGAAGACCACATACTGCCGGGGAAGCAGGAGGCTTCTTGGCACTGGGGTTGAGAGTCAGCTTTTTTAGGTCCTTTGCTAACTGTTCTGGCTGTGAGATTCCCGATTCATCCGAGGAGTCTTGTTCATCTGACTGAGGATATACTGGGTTCAGGAGTGGGTCGAACTCTGATGGATCCTCCATGACAATGGGCAGAATCCTTGAAACTAGTTAGTTTTGGAAAAGATAGAGACCCAATCTCACTAGCAGAGGCAAAGTCTTGATTTTAAATGTGAGTGTTTGGGTATATATAATGTAAATCAATTTTATAGGTCAATTTCATGTACTAATACTTTGCTAAAAGAACTGGTCATTTCTAAAAGTTTTCTGGTGGAATTTTGGTGATTTCTTATGAATAATATATCATATTCAAATAGGAATAATTTGACTCCTTCCAGTTTGTATTCTTTAATTTCCTTCTCTTATCTCTAACTAGGTACTACACTGAAAAGGACTGGGTAATAATAAAAACTCTGCCTCATTCTTGACATTAATATAATTGCTTTGGGGTCTTCGTTATTTAGGTTTATGTTGGCTAGAGATTTATTGTATACAGCTTCTACTATGTTATAGTATATTCCCTCCAGTCCTACTCTTTCTAGGACTTCTATAAAGATAGAATGTTGGATTTTGTCAAAGGCCTTTTCTGTGCCTCTTTAGATGATCGTATGATTTGTCTTTAAGGTAGTTTATATGGCTTGTTGCATTTATTGAGTCACATATGTTGAATCATTCCTGCTATGATTTTTCTATTATTTCTTGCCATCTACTACGGGATTTGGGTTTGGTTTGGTTTTATTTTTCCAAATTGCTGAGTTGCATCATGAAGTTATTTGTGTTCTTTCTGATATTTTAATGTAGACTGTTGGAGCTATAAACATTCCTCTTGATAATGTTTTTAATGTGTTCCAGAGGCTTTGTTGTTCTGTGTTTTCACTTTCATTTAATTTCAGGAAGCCAAAATTATTCTTTCTTGACTTGTTCTTTGAATCAAATATGATTCTGACTGAAGTAACCCAGACGGAGGAAAAAAAATGTCACACATTCTTTCTTATTTCTAGATATAGGCTCTTAATCTTTATTTACATATGTAACCTGGAGCAATTGCAGAAACCAGGAAAGGGAAGAAGGTACACAGTGTGGGAGATAGGGGTGATATTCTAGAAATGAGGCTAGTAGAAGACAGGCGCATGGAAGAGAAAAATTTAAAAACATGGAACATTTTAACCAGGCAAGGGAGAGCACGGGCAATGCAAAGGGTAAAGCAGAGAAGTGGGGTAAGTAATATGAAGTACGCTTGAAAAAGCCACAGGGAAATTTTCTTTATGTTTCCTTTAAATAGATGTATGGACACCTGTTCATAGTTTAGATTTCTTCTCTTCTACTCTCTTTGGTATTATTTGTTCTTGCTGTTCTATAACTCCCAGGTGTGTCATTAAATTACTAATGAGATTTCTCCAGTTGTTTAATGTGGGTCCTTTGTGTCATGAACTTGCCACTGAGAAATGCCTTCACTTGTGTCACACAGGTTTGGCTCTATTGTGCTTTCATCTTCATTCAGTTCTGCACAGTTCTTTATTTCCTTCTTGACTGCTGCCTTAATTTTTGTTTAGTAGTAAGTTGTTCAGTTTCCAAGAGTTTTTACACTTACTGCTCTTTCTGTTGTTTTTGAAATCCATGGGTGGTCAGATAGAATGCAAGGTATTATTTCAATTTTCTTGTATCTGTGAGGACTTCCTTTATATCCAAGTATGTGGTCAATTTTAGAGAAATTCTACAAACTGCTGAGAGAAAGTATATTCTGGAACTATACTATTTCGAGGTGTTTCCTTATAGAAATGTCTGGTCTGGTCTTGGCTGAGTGGGTGTTCTGCTTAGGTTGCTTTTCCCACTCTGGATCCCAGACAATTTTGGTAGATGGGAAAAACAAAGTGTTTCTATGGCTCAATGGTAACACAGAGAAACGGAAACGCTCTAGGCTGAGAGAACAGCAGGACAGAGCCAGAGAACTCTAGGACTGCATCAAGAGATTGAGTCCCCAGGGAACGGAAATAAGGTAGGAGGAAGGGCTCCTGTAAGCAGTTTGTAGCAGGACTAAGAAGTCCAGGAAGACCTAAATGGAAGACAGGAAGTAGAGAAAATTGTGTACTTGTGTCTCAGCCTGGAGTTACCAGTAGGGATCCCTGGTTGAAAGTGCTTCTGCAAGTCAGCAGCTAACACAAAGAAATAGAGATAGGCTAGAAATAAAGGCTGAGCAAGTCTATGCAATAGCTTTTTCTAAAAAGGAAAGAAAACAAAAGACAAAACTGCAGGCAAGGATATGGGAAATAGGGAATACATATGCACTGTTGGTGAAACTGCAAACTGGTACAGCCTCTATGAAAAAGCCAGTGCGCTGTTTCCTTTAAAAACTTAAAAATAGATCTTCTATAAGACACAGATCTTTCGTTCCAGGGCATATAGCTAAGGAACCTAAGATCCTACTACAGAGAGATACACTCATCCATGTTCACAGATGCTATCCACAATAGCTAAAACAGATGAATAGCGAGATGTCCATCAACAGATAAATGAATAATGAAAATGTGGTACCTATACTTAATGAGTTTTATTTGGCTAAAATTGAAAGGAAATTTGTGAGTAAATACATGGGTCTGGAAAACATAACACTGAGTGGTACGCGACAATTGTCTATATTCTTTCAATTATGTTTTAAATAAATGCTGATTGGCCAGTAGCTAGGTAGGAAGTATAGGTGGGACAACGAGACAGGAAGTAGAGGCAGGTAAATGAGAACAGGAGAATTCTGGGAAGGAGGAAGCCCATTCCTCCCCAGTCCTGCTCAGACACAGAAGAAAGAAGATGTAACCTGCACTGCAGAAAAAGGTACCATGTGGCTAACATATACTAGAATGAGCTAATATAAGTTATAAGAGTTAGTAAGAAGCCTGATCTAATGGACCAATCCAGTTTATGATTAATGTAGACCTCTGTGTGATTTCTTTGGGGCTCAACAACTGTGGGACCTGGTGGGAGGGCAGAAACCAAGCAGGACAGAAACCCCCACAACTGTGTGAAGAAATGCATATGCAGAAGAAGAAATGCTGAACATTGTTTAGACCTATACAATACAGAATACTAGAAATCAATCACTGACAAGGAGGGGGACAAAAATCTTATGGGACGGGGGATAGCAGAACACAGGTAATATGAAGGAAAAGGGGAAATCATGGGGTGGCAGGTTTTAAAACAGAGGATGTCAGTGTATGGCTGAGGCAGGAATGGAGGAGAAATATGTAACACTAAGCATGTTTTTAGAAGCTATATTTTAAAAATCTACTATTTTATGAGCAACACAATATCATATTTAATTAAGAGTTTAAGTAGAGCTACTCTACATAAGGGATAAGAAACCACAGGTTGTCAAGTGAAAACCCACTTCCAGGTAGAGGAAGATACCCTCTTTTGAGTTGTTGGTCAGGGACATACTTCAGATCCTTCTACTGACCTATTGCCATTGCTCTACTTTTTCCACCAGAACTTGACTATGAGACGGTATTGCTAAAGATACCACTATATCACAGGACATGGAAAAACCAGGTTGGTACTGACCAAGAAGCTTCCTCTTTGGTGGCTAACCTTTAAAGTGCTGAAAGATGCAGGATAGATTATGGAGTTGGGGGATGACATCAACAGGCTTATACATCTGTGAACCTTGTGAGCTATAATAATGACTAGCATGACAAAATATGTTTATGGGTCTAATAGTAACAAAAATATTATAGCTAATTCCTGATTGGATGTAAGACCCAGTATTTAGAAGGAAACACATTTCTGGTATAAATCTGGTTCCTGGTATATGGCTGGGGATGTCAACAGACCCCAAGACTGACCTAGGACTATTCCATTAAATTAGTATCCATCTTTCTCCTAAATTCTTATCTCTACACTCATAGGGTAGTGCCTCTCTCTCTCTCTCTCTCTCTCTCTCTCTCTCTCTCTCTCTCTCTCTCTCTCTCAAAAACTCATCAGGGTTTTCACTGTGCAATGAACAGTGATTAATAAACTCACAAGCAGAGTGAAAAGAACAAGTAACCGTAGAGTGTCCTGGCCATAACCAGAGCATCAATACAATGGACAAGAAATACTTTAAAAACTGTTCAATATCCTTAACTATCATGGAAATGCAAATTAAAACCACTCTGATGACTGAATTATGGCTTAGTTAGTAAAGTGAGGTTTTGGTCTAATCCCCAATCCTGTAAACCATGATCCAGCATGGCTGTAATCCCAGAACTTGGTAGCTAGAGGCCTGAGGACCAGAAGCCCAAGTTCCTTCTATTATCCAGCAGTTTCAGAGCATCCAAGATTAATGAAATTCTGTCTCAACAAAATGATAAAATAACTTTTAAAAATATTTTAAGATTCCATATTAACCGAGTCAAAATAGATACTATCAAAACAAAACTAAACAAAATGTTGGTGAGAATATGGAGAAAGGAGGACCCTTATTTAGTGTTGTATGTGGAAAATGATAAAATTAATGTGGAAATTCTCAAAAAAACTAAAAATAGAATAAGATCAGCAAGATGGGTGAGGGAATAAAGAAAAACTCCGGCCTTCAATCCTGATGACTTGAGAACATCTAGGACCCATATGGTAGAAGAAGAGAGCTAACTTCCACATGCATATAAAGGGTTTTTAAAAAACAGATTTACCGCTGGGGGGGGCACTTTTAATGCCAGCACTCAGGAGTTAGAGGCAAGTGGATCTCTGTGAGCTCATGGCCAGCCTGGTCTACAAGAGCTAGTTCCAGGACAGCTAAGACTGTTACACAGAGAAACCCTGTATCAAAAAAAAAAAAAAAAAAAAAAAAAAGACTTACCATATGATTCAGCATTATCATTCCTGGGTAAATACATAATGAACACTATATCAAAGCAGTCACAAAGATGCTTGTACATATGAGTTTATTCTTACTCTATTCATAATTATAATAGAGAAATAAAATCAGTCTTCATGCCTATCAAATGATGAATGCATAATTTTAATCAGCTATAAAGAAAAATGAAATTTGCAGAAAAATTGGTGAAACTGAAAAAAATGTTATATTAAGTTAGATAACCCAAACTCAGAAAGACAAATACCACATGTTCTCTATCATATGCCTATCTTACCTGCTAGTTTTTAATTATTTACACTTTGATGAGAGTAATAAGAAAACAGCAAGAAACTAACAAAAGGACCTATAAGAAGAAAAGACAGAAACACTAAGAAATATGAATATAAAAAACACATGTGATATGATATGAAAGTAGTAGGGAAATAATAGAATTTGGCTTGAACAAACAGGGAAGATAGGGAAATAGAGCTGAGAAGGAGGTTGAGAGAATCAACCATAAATGAGAATATATATATATATATATATATATATATATATATTTGAAAGAGCCGGGCGGTGGGGGTACACGCCTTTAATCCCAGCACTCGGGAGGTAGAGGCAGAGGCAGGCGGATCTTTGTGAGTTCGAGGCCAGCCTGGTCTAGAAGAGCTAGTTCCAGGACAGGAACCAAAAGCTACGGAGAAACCCTGTCTCGAAAATGGAAAAAAAAAAAAAAAAAGATTTGAAAGAGAACGGCCCCCATAGGCCACATTTTATGCATAGTCACCAGGAAGTGGAACTCTTTTAGAAGGATTAGGAGGTATGGCCTTGCTAGAGTGTGTGTGTCACTCGGAGAGGGTTTCAAAAGCCCACTCCAGGACCAGTCCTTGTCTCTACCTGCAGATCAGGATGCAGTTCTCAGTTACTGCTCAAGCACCATGTCTGCCTGTGAACTGCCATGTTCCTCACCATGATGATCATGGACTAACCTCTGAACTGTAAGCCAGCCCCCAATTAAATGCTTTCTTTTTAAGAGTTGCCTTGGTCGTGGTATTTCTCCACAGTAACAGAAAAGTGACTAAGACAGAAATCTAATAATGAATAATTTAAGAAAGAAAAAAACATTAAAGTAGAAATACTAAACTTGAATGGATAAAGTGTTATTAATTGAAAATCCAAAAGATAGGAGTGGGATGAGTCCCTGTGAGTGGTGGACCAATGGCTTGTTGCCATGCTTCCTAGTCAGGATGGACTTTTAACCCTGTAGCATTGCAAGCCAAAATAAATGTTTTCTTCTGTAACTTGATATTAATCTTTCCACAGCAATAGAAAACTATTAAGAAGTTTGTTCCAAGTATGAGGTATTGTTGTGATAGGCCTCACAGTGTTGCTTTTCTTAAGTAATACAGAATACTTTGAAACTTGGGACTAGAAAAGTGGTTGACTGCTGTAAGCAGAGCCTATTGGGCAATCCTAGTAGGAAACTGGAAGGCAGGACCTCGAGAAATGCAGACTGTAGAGGCCCACCTGAAGAGGTTTCAGAGGAGAGCTATAACTAGACTAGTAACTAAACTAGACACTGTTCTTGTGATACTTCAGCAAAGAAGGTATTTTTTGTTTTTTTCCTCTCCTAAAAACTTGCCTACAAGCTATATTTAAAAGAGAGGACTTCTTTCTTTGGCAAAGATTTTAAGACAGCATAATATTGGCCCTTGAGTGGTTATTAGTAATCATTTTTACACAGTTCTACATATTTTCTTCCTCAAGGCTCATCATGAAGTTCCTTTTCTTGGCATTAAAGCCATGAATCCCAGTTTGGCCACACTAGAGGTTTCTGCAATGACTTCCTTGAGTTGGAGCCAGTAATAGATAATATAGGTGAGTTGAGCCATGTCCCCTGCATTTGCTGACAACTATTTGATGATACGTCACTGGCTTACACATACAGCACTGGGACTTAGTGACTCAGACTCAGTTCATGAAGGACCCTGAAGATCACATAAAAAGTGGTGGCGTATCATCAAACATTCCATTTTCACTACAGCCCACTAGCGCTATCTCTAAAATGCAGACTAGTTCTCCATAAATTATACTAAGTCCTTGCACCCAAATCCTGCGGGTCTCTGCTAATTTGCCTATTTGGGCCTGCTTCAGAGTAGAAGCCTACCTGCTACTGAATGCCAAGTACCATTGGATTTGTTGGGGTATATGGCTCAACTGGCAGAGAAGCTTGAAATGGTCAAGAATCTTCAATTCTGTGCTTACTAGAACTTTTTCAAGTACATTTATCCTAATGCTGAGGCCCTTTAAAATAGTTCTTCTTGTTGTGGTGACCTTCAAATATAAAATTATTTTTGTTGTTGCTGTGAAACTCTAATTTTGCTGATGTTATGAATCATAGTGTAAATATCTGATATGCAGGATATCTGATATGCAACGCCTATGAAAAGGTTGTTCTATATACAAAGGGGTCACAACCCACAGGTTGAGAGCTCCTGGTATACAGACCATATTAACACATCCAAGTGACAAAAGAATTACTCCTAAAACTGAAATATGCCTACAACACATTAGATTTTTTTTCCCTCATGGTATCTGAGAAAAGGTACAAGAAGTTATCCTTCATCATAGAAGGAATATCTCTGAATATTCCTATAGTGATTTTTCTTTATGATTTAACAAATAAAGCTTGCCTGAAGATGAGAGTGCAAAGCCAGCCACACTAGTTAGCCATAGAGGCAGCACAATGGTAGCACACACCTTTAATTCAAGGACCTACACTAGATAGCCATAGAGGCTGGGCAATGGTGGTGCATGCCTTTAATCTCAGCACAAGAGAGGAATATAAGACAGGATGAGACAGAAATTCACTCTCTTTTAAGTCTGAAGATTTTATAGAAGTAAGAGCTCTCTAGTGGTTGGCTGCCTTGCTTCTTTGATCTTTCAGCTTGAACCGCAGTATGTATCTCTGGGTTTTTATTAGTTGTGCAACATCTGACATCCAACTTTTGGGGTACAAATTAAAAAAAAAAAGCCATCTGCCTGTAGCTTTATATTCACCAGCATAAGCTGGATCTACACATGGCTGGAATCACCACCCTACCAGGTAGGATTTCCTATCTTCTCTCCATATGGGATTTCGTAATCTCCGGCTGCTGCCAAACTAGGTAACTGCCTTAAAATCCATTTGGTATTTTAAGGTTCTATGCAGCAGAAATGAGCCTCACATCTACATCACCAGTGGCAGCAAATTTGGTGAGAAACCTAAAAAGTGGAAGACTTGTATGACAAGAACTTTAAATCTTTGAAGAAAGAAATTGAAGACACCAGGAAGTGGAAAGCTCTCCCATGCTCTTGGGTAGGCAGAATTAACATAGTAAAAATGGCAAGCTTACCAAAAGCCATCTACAGATTCAATGCAATGTCCACCAAAATCCCAGCAAAATTCTTCAAACACCTCAAAAGAACAGTACTCAACTTCATATGGAAAAGCAAAAAAACCCAAGATAGTCAAAACAATCCTGTACAATAAAAAAACTGGAGGTATCACAATCTCTGACTTCAAACTCTACTATAGAGCTACAAGTACTCAAAACAGCCTGGTATTGGCATAAAAACAGACAGGAGGATCAATGGAACCAAATAGAAGACCCAGATATTAATCCACACTCCTTCAAACACCTGATTTTGGACAAAGAAGCAAAAAATATAAATGGAAAAAAAGAAAGCATATTTAGCAAGTGGTGCTGGCATAACTGGATATCAACCTGTAGAAGAATGAAAATAGACCCAGATCTATCACCATGCACAAAACTCAAGTTCAATTGGATCAAAGAACTCAACATAAAGCCAGCAACACTGAACCTTAGAGAAGAGAAAGTGGGAAGTACACTTGAATGCATTGGCACAGGGAACCACTTCCTAAATAGAACCCCAGTAGCACAGACACTGAGAGAAATAATTAATAAGTGGGACCTCCTGAAACTGAAAAGCTTCTGTAAAGCAAAGGACAAGGTCAACAAGACAAAACAACAGCCTACAGAATGGGAAAAAATCTTCACTAAACCCCACATCAGACAGAGGTCTGATCTCCAAAATATACAAAGAACTCAAGAAATTGGTCACCAAAAGATCACATAATTCAATTTAAAAAATGGAGTACAGACCTAAACAGAGAA
Source organism: Microtus ochrogaster (assembly GCF_000317375.1). Classification (NCBI taxonomy): domain Eukaryota; kingdom Metazoa; phylum Chordata; class Mammalia; order Rodentia; family Cricetidae; genus Microtus; species Microtus ochrogaster. The sequence continues at coordinate 618,000 of NW_004949175.1, read as the reverse complement.
CTCTCAACAGAGGAATCTGAAAGACACTTAAGGAAAGATTCAACACCCTTAGTCATCAGAGAAATGCAAATCAAAACAACTCTGAGATTCCATCTTACACCTGTAAGAATGGCCAAGATCAAAAACATTGATGACAATTTATGCTGGAGAGGATGTGGGGAAAAGAGGACACTTCTGCATTGCTGGTGGGAATGCAAGCTGGTACAACACCTTTGGATGTCAGTGTGGTGCTTTTCTCAGAAAATTAGGAGACAATCTTCCTCAAGACCCAGTAATACCACCTTTGGGTATATATCCAAAGGATGCTCAATTGTGTCACAAGGTCATGTGCTCAACTATGTTAATAGCAGCATTGTTTGTCATAGCCAGAACCTGGAAACAACCATAATGCCCCTCGACTGAAGAATGGATAAGGAAAATGTGGCACATTTACACAATGGAGTACTACACAGCAGAAAAAATAATGACATCTTGAATTTTACAGGAAAATGGATGGAGCTAGAAAACATTATTTTGAGTTAGTAACCCAAACAAAGAATGACAATTATCACATGTACTCACTCATAGGTGGTTTTTAAACATAAAGCAAAGAAAACGAGCCTAGAAACCACAATCCCAGAGAACTCAGACAACAATGAGGACTCTAAGCAAGACATACATAGATCTAATCTATGTAGGAAGTAGAAAAAGACAAGATCCCCTGAGAAAATTGGGAGCACGGGGAACATTGAGGGAGGGTTGAAGGGGAGAGGGGAGAGGCAGGGAGGGGAGCAGAGAAAAATGTAGAGCTCAATAAAAATCAATAAAAAGAAAAAAAAGGTCAACAAAGAAATTTTTCCCTTACAAATTCTTCCAAGACTGAACCAAGAAAGAGAATTACAGATCAATTTCACTCATGAACATAGATACAAAAATTCTCTATTAAATACTGGGAAACTGAATACAAGAACACATAAAAAAAATCATCCACCATGATCAAGTCAGTTTCATCCCAGAGATGTAGGGATGGTTTGACATAGGAAAATTTATCGATGTAATCCACCGTATAAATAAAAACAAAAGAAAAAAACATAAGATCATTTCATTAAATGCTGAAAAGCATACAACAGAATCCAACACCCCTTCATGATATAGGTCTTGGAGAGATCAGAGATACAAGGAACATACCTAAATATAATAAAAGCAATATATAGCAACCTGACAGCCAACATCAAATTAAATGGAGAGAAACTCAAAATAATCAGGAACAAGACAAGGCTGTTCACTCTCTCCATATCTCTTCAACATAGTTCTTAAAGTTCTGGCTATAGTAATAAGACAACAAAAGGAGATCAAGGGGATTCAAAACGAAAAGGAAGAAGCCAAACTTTTGTTATTTGGAGATGATATGATAGAATACACAAGTGACCACAAAAACTCTACGAGAAAACGTTGACAACAATAAATACCTTCAGTAACATGGCATGATACAAGATCAATTAAAAAAATCAGTAGCCCTCTTATATACAAATGATAAAGAAGCTGAGAAAAAAAATCAGAGAAACATCACCCTTCACAATAGCCACAAATAACATAGAATATCTTGGAGTGTTACTAATCAAAGAAGTGAAATACCTATTTGACAAGAATTTTAAGTCTTTGAAGAAAGAGATTGAAGAAGATACCAGAAAATGGGAAGATCTCCCATGCTCTTGGGTAGGTAGGCTCAACATAATAAAAATGGCAATCATACCAAAAGTAATGTATAGATTCAATGCAATCCCCATCAAAATCCCAACACAATCCTTCACAGACCTTGAAAGAACAATAATCAACTTCATATGGAGAACCAAAAAAACAAAAACAAAAATAAGCACAAAAAAACAGAATAGCCAAAATAATCCTGTACAATAAAGGAACTTCCAGAGGCATCACCACTTCTGACATCAAACTCTATTAAAGAGCTACGGTATTGAAATCAGCTTGGTATTGGCATAAAAACCAATAGGTGGACCAATGAAATCAAATCAAACACTCGGATATTAATTCACACACCAATAAACACTTGATTTTTGACAAAAAAAAAAAAGCTAAAATTATACAACGGAAAAAAGAAAGCATCTTCAACAAGTGGTGCTGGTATAACTGGATGTCACCATGTAAAAGAATGAAAATAGATCCATATCTATCCCAATTCAAAAAACTCAAGTCCAAATGTATTAAAGACCTCAATATAAATCTGACCACTGAAACGTGATAGAAGAGAAAAGTGGGAAGCAGCCTTCAATGCATGGACACAGGAGACCACTTCCTAAATATAACCAGTAGCACAGACACTGAGAGCAACAATAAATAAATGGGACCTCCTGAAACGGATAAGCTTCTACAAAGCAAAGGACACAGTCAATAAGACAAAAAGGCAGCCTACTGAATTACAAAAGCTCTTCACCAACCCCAAATTAGACAGAGGACTGATTTGCAAAATATCAAAATTCCAAATAACCCAATTAAAAAATGGGGTACAGAACTAAATAGAGAATTCTCAATAGAAGAATCTCAAATGGCTGAAAGACACTTAAGGCTTTGTTCAACATCCTTGGCCATGAGGGAAATGCAAATCAAAACAATTCTGAGATATCATCTTACACCTGTCAGAACAACTAATATCAAGAACACCAACAGTAGAGAGTATGTGGAGTAAGTGGAACACTCCTTCATTGCTGGTGGGAATGCAAACTTGTACAACCACTTTGAAAATCAGAATGGTGGTGTTTCAGAAAATTGGAAATCAACCTACCTCCAGACCCAGCAATCACTCTTGGGCATATACCCAAAAGATGCTCAATCATACTACAAGGGCATTTGTTCAACAATGTTCATAGCAGCAGCATTATTTGTAATAACCAGAACCTGGAAACAACCTAGATGCCACTCAACCGAAGAATAGATAAAGAAAATGTGGCACACTTACACACTAGAGTACTACTCCATGGGGGGAAAAAAACCAATAACCTCTTGAAATTTGCACACAAGTGGAAGGAACTAGGAAAAAAACATCCTGAGTGAGGTGACCCAGACCCAGAAAGATGAACATGATATGTATTCACTCATAAGTGGATACCAGCTGTAAAGTAAAGGATATTGAGCCTACAGTCCATGATCCTAAGTAACAAGGTGACCCCTAAGAAAAACATAGATAAATCCACCTGGAAAGGAAAAATAAGGGGAAATAGACAAGATCGCCTGACAAAATGGGAGCATGGGGGTGGGGGAAATAGGGAGGGTGGAAGGCAAAAACGAGGGGAAAGGGGAAAAAGAGGGGAAAGAGAACTTGAGGGAATGGGATAGTCGAGATGGAAGGACAGAGATGAGAGCATGGAAAGAGATATTTTGATTGAGGGAGCCATTATGGGGCTAACAAGAAACCTGGCACTAGACAAATTCCCAGAAATCCACAAAGATGATCCCAGCTCAGACCCTAAGCAATAGAGGAGAGGGTGCCCAAACTAGCCCCTGTAGTCAGACTGATGAATATCTTAAATATCTCCATAGAACCTTTATCCAGCAACTAATGGAAGCAGAGACAGAGATCCACAGTTAAGCACTAGGATGAGCTCCCAAAGTCCAGTTGAAGAGTGGAAGGAGTGAGAAATGAGCAAAGAAGTCAAGACCATGATGGGTATACCCATAAAAACAGTTTACCTGAGCTAAAGGGAGCTCACCAACTCTGGCTGTATAGGGAAGGAACAATCACAGATCCAAACTAGTCCATCTAAATATGAGTGACAGCTGTATGGCTAGGGCAGACTGAGGGGGCCACTGGCAGTGGCACCAGGATTTAACCCTGCTGCTTGTACTGGCTTTTTTAGAACCTATTCTCTTTGGATGAATAGCTTGCTCAGCCTAGATATAGTAGGGAAAGCCTTGGACCTTCCCCAAAGCAATGTGCCTTATCCTCTCTGAGGAGTGGATGGGAGGTAGGTTGGGGGGTGGGAGGAGAGGAGGGAGTGGGAACTAGGATTGATATATAAAATGTAAAATGATTGATTTCTTTTTTCTTAAAATAATAATAATAATAAAATAACATAGGTCATTTTTTATGACAATGACACATGTCTGGTCCTGGCAGCAACAACCTACTTCAGAGAAGATAATGGAGAGCAAAGAAACTCTACATGGAATTTACTTTCTTTGTGGCAAAATTAAGTGACTGGGCAAGAAAATGCCCTTGCCTCAACTGCTGACAATATGGTGTCCTAATTGAACATGTAGGACACAAAAAAGAGTGACTGCTAAACCTTGTCAAGACAAGGTGGTACAGTCCTTCAAAAATTCTACTTCATAGAAAAGTCTATAGAATATTCTAGGTCTTTGGGCCAAAGATGGATACCCCAACATTGCAGAGAAATGTTGGGTAACTGTTCAGGAAGGCATCTGTTTCTAACATTTCTCAGATTTTTTGGAAATTGCATGTTTGCACTTCTTGAATATTCAGTTAATACTATTTCTTTCTCAGATTTCTGAGTTGTTGAAGACTAGATAGTTATAGTTTTCCTTCTTTACAAGATTCAGAAAACAAATTCACTAAAGAAATATAAAGTACATGAGGTTGAGAGATATCAAAAGATAGTTTTGGATGGTAAAGTAAGTTATGATAGAAAGTAAATCACATACAAGACTTTGGACTCACCAAGACAGGATAGATAATGGAGTATTTTCTCTGAAATTGTCAAATGCAAATGGACTAGACATTTTTGATGTACTTATTGCCTATATATATATATATCTATATATAGATAGATAGTATATAGTTATTGTACTTATTGTATATAGTTTTTCTTATATTAGTTATAACCTGTTTCTATATTAGACAAAAATGGGAAATATAGTGACATCTTGTTTATGATCTAACAAATAAAACTTGCCTGAAGATCAGAGTGCAAAGCTAGTCACACTAGTCAGTCAAACAGGCCAGGCAGTTGTGGCACACACCCTTAATCCCAGCAGCCAAACTAGTTAGCCATAGAGGTCAGGCAGTAGTGGTGCATGCCTTTAATACCAGCACTAGAGAGGAATATAAGGCGGAACTCACTCTTTTCAGTCTGAAGAGTTCATAGAGGTAAAAACTCTCTAGTGGTGGGCTGCTTTGCTTCTCTGGTCTTTCAGCTTGAACCCCACTATCTGTGTCTGCGTTTTTATTAGTCATGTTACATGTTTGAAGACAAAATTTATTGGGAATTTAATTGCTTATAATTTAGAAGATATCAGTGATATCACAAAGTTAAATAAGCAGAGGTCAAAAACAGTGGGATAAAAAAAAAAACAGTGGAAAAATGGGGGTATGTGTACTAAGGGAGTCCAAACCTAATGTAAAAAGTTGCCGAGGATTGTCCTAGCCAGGAGATCTATATGACATTGTTTTACCTCAAGGTCCAGCTATAGCACTCTTGAGCATATACCCTCAGGATGATCATCCATCCTTCCACAGAAGACACTTGTTCAATCATGTGCATTGCTGCTCCATTCATAAGAGCCAGAAATTAGAAACAATTGAGGTGGTAATCAACAGAAAAGTGGGTTAAAAAATGTGGTATATCTAAACAATGGAATATTACTCAACCATTTTAAAAGTGAAATCACAAAATCTGTGGACAAATGGATGAAACTGGAAAAAAAATCCCAACTGAGGTATCCCAGATTCAGAAAGATGAATATAATATGTATTTGCTTATATGTGGATATTAGCTCTGAAGTCAAGAATAACTAAGCTACAGTTCTCTTAAATCACAGACAATAAGAAGCTAAAGGGCACAGATCTCATTAAGAAAGGGAAATAGAATAAATAGCTATGGATAGATCAGGAGATGGAATGGTAGGATCAAGTGGGAAGGGGAGATAGAGGTGGGTTTCGGCAGAAAATAAAGAAAGGAACAGCTAAAATTAGAGCACTGAGGGGTAGTATAGAAACCTGATACAGTAAAAAAATTTCTAAAATATATACATATATGAAGGCTATTTAAATGAAATCACCACATAATGCAGGAGACAAACCCCTGAGGACAAACCCCTGAAGGCCATCTCTTGTCACCAAACAGGTTTTCAATACAGGGATTTAGTTTACATCTAATTGAGTTGTTGGCTAAAGGGATCCCATGAGAATCCCTAAACAACACAGACTCAACTATAGGTTGTTTTCCACAAACTGCTGCAAGGCCGCATTGTTGAAGACAACACCACACAACTCAGTAAACATGGAGATGTCACACTGGTGCCTGCATAGAGCCTTTATCCCTAAATTCCAGCATCTTTATTACAGGAATACAGAATATTCTGCATACTCTAGAAAGACAAATATAAACACCAAGCCAGCCACAAAACCTTTATCTACAATGCTGTATTGCTTGCAAGGTATGTCAGAGTACAAGAGACACGAAGCTTGTGGGAATAACCAACCAATAACTGACTTGACTTAAGGCCGCTCCATCAGCTGGAACCTATACTCAAGAGGACTTGGCTGAACAACAACCAGAGACTAGGTATCCCAGGGACCTAGGGGAAAACTGAATAACAGAAGTCTTAAAAAGGGAAAAAAATTAATGATAAAATAACACTTAATGATATTCTGCTATACACATAGATCAGTACCTTGTTCAGCCATCATCAGAAATGATTCCTCCTGCAGCAGATGGGAACAAATACTGAGACCACAACCAGCCATTACACAAAAGAGAAAGACTTTGGATGTTTCCAACAAATCCCTCCCCTTAGAGCTCAGGGAACACCACAGAAGAGGAAGTGGAAAGAGTCTAAGAGGCAGAGGAAGGAGGACATCAAGAAAGCACGTCTAAATCAACAAGAACAAAGCTCATATGAAGTACAGAGACTGACGCAGTATACACAGGGTCTGCACAGGTATGCACCTGGCATATATATGGTGCGTGTGTGTGTGTGTGTGTGTGTGTGTGTGTGTCTTCTGGTTTAGTGTTTCTATGAGAATACTCTACGTACAAGCAAATGGGTCTCTGACTCTTGAGACTTCTCTTGGGTTCTTTTCCTTCTGTTGGTCTATCTTGTCCAACTTGGTTTTGTTTTATCTTGGAATAATTTATTCTTTTATGCTTTTTAAAACATAAATGAATGATGCTGAGTGGTAGTAGCACAGGCCTTTAATCTCAGAACTAGGGAGGCGGAGGAAGGCAGCTCTGAGCGTGAGGCCAGTCTCTCTATAGAACAAGTTCCGGGGCAGCCAGGGCAACCTAGAGAAAACCTGTCTCAAAAATGGGAGGGGGAGGGGGACGGAGGGAGGGGAGGGAGGGAAAGAAAGAAGGAAGCCTAGTCACTAGGGAAAAGTTAACACATAGCCTAACACTTATACCTGCTAGGAAAAGGGGAAATTTTTTCTCCAACAGAGTAACATTAGGCATATCAACATCTTTTATGTGGTTACAGTTTGATGCTGGGTTTTGGAGGGCTATATTTTCATATTTTTTATTGGTTTTGTGGGTTTTATTGTTGTATTTGGGCTTCAATTGTTTTTTAAGAAAGAAGTGAAAGTTGGGGGTAGAGTATGTGGAAGGACTTGGGGGGGAAGAATATTATCAGATATATTTTAGCTTAAAAATTATTTTAAATAAGAAAAAAAGAAAATGTAAGTCAGTGCCTGCTGTATGTTTTATCAGAGGCTTTAAAATATATATCCCTCCAAATTATTATAGGTTTTAGGAAATATAAATGTTCATACCATGTTTGAGAATTTTTAAGTCAAAAATCTGAATTATAAATTTGTGGCATGAATACTTAGGAATTATATATACAAACAAATTAAATAATTTAAGTATAAAAAATAAAACCGAATTTGACAAAGAAAAAGAAAGGTAGAATTTAAAAATTTAACAAAACTAAAAAACCCAGGAGAAAGCCTTTCAAGTAGAATGGCTTAAATACAAGATAGCATATCAGCACTCAGAGAAAAGGTAGAGCAATTAGACCACACAAGCAAAAACTGTGAAGGAAGATAAAGAAACAAGAAAGAAAAATGCAGGAAATGTGGGACAGTATAAAAAAAGACATATTTAATTTATAAGCATAGATGGAATAGAATCCTGGACCAATGGGATAGCTCAGGCCTTAAACAAAATCACAGAAGGGCCAAAGCTAAAGCTAGATGTACACTGACACAGGAAGCACACAAAACACCAAGCACATAAGATCCAGAGAAAAACTCCCCACACCATATCATAATTAAAACATTAAACATACTAAACAAAAAGTATTAAAATATGCAAGAGAAAAAATACAAGCCACGTATAAGGAAAATCCATTGGAATATCAGCTGATTTCTGTAAGGAAACTGAAAACCAGAAGATCTGGAACAATGTACCTCGTTATAAAAGAAAGACCACGGATGCCAACCAAGACTACTATTCCAAGCTAGAGTATCTACTACAGCTGAAGGAGGAAGAAAAACTTTCATGATAAAAAAGGGCTAAAGAAATTTATGACCACAAAACACCCCTGCGGAAATATGGAAGCAATACTTCAGAATGACAGCAGGAATAAACACAGAAAAGAAACTGTAGACACACTGAAGTGATAATTACTGAAACAAAAAGGACGAATAAAATACAAGTGGAATAAAGAAACAAAACAAAATGATGCAATCAAGAAACATCTTTCAACAATAACTTTAAACATTAATGGCTCAACTCTCCAATCAAAGGATACAGGATGGCTGATGGGTTAAGCAACAAAATACATTTTTTTTTCACTTGTCTACAAAAACCTCATCTTAGATTTAAAGATGGCACCATCCTTAAAGTGGAAGGACGGAAAAAAGTATTCTGAGCAAATGGAACCAGAAAGCAAGCTGTGGTGAATTATACAGTTGGGTTTAACCATTAGGGCTTCCTATACCTTCTGTAGGAGCATGTATTGTAAGGGCTTTCTCAACCCACAGAGGACTGGACTAGCACACATTATGATCGTTTCACTAATGAATGTATTTGTACATCTGTCAGACTGTGAGCTCCCTGTGTTTACGTCTGCCTAAGAATACAGTCTTCCCAAGAGAATCGACTGAAAGAACACAAAACCAGTGAATCTTCACACATCACTCACGAAAAAGTGCTCATCTGATTTAATTCAACAGTGCAAGGAACCTCTTCTTTCACACCACACCGTCTCCTCAGGATGTAGGAGCCCTGGGCAACTTCTCAAGAGCAATGAGGAGCCAGACTTGGGGGGAAGTTGAACAGGATCTTTTGACTTCGGTGAGAGGAGCCATCAGGCTTCTTCCCTTCTACATGTCACATATTAGACTCTCAGTGACCATAACCAAGTGATACACTTAAGCCATTGCTTAACCTGTAAATTACCCACTGTGTCCTTTTTATAACTGCCAGTCAGAATATCAACTGCCTATCATGACACAGCAACTGAGAAGCGCGAGGCTAAAAGGCTATGTTGTGGACAATTCACTTGTGATTTCCTGATAGACTTTCTCAATCCAAATCGTGATGAAATAGCCAGTCAGTGTTGCAATGCACTTATGGCTTTAGATAAAAACACAAAGCACTCAAGACAGAAGTAAGTGGCTGGAGAGAAGTGTATGCAGCAGGAAGCTGTTCCTCACGAGGACATTGCAGTGTCTAAGATAAAGAGGAAGTGAAGAGGGAGAGTAAGCATCTTAAGCACTTCAGAAACTACTGGAGAAACCACAGTCTGAAACATGACTAAAACACTACGTTCAGATCATCCTTAGCTATAAATGTAAAAGCCAAAACTGCATGCTGGCTAGGTAGGTGGTCCACCAAAGCCGTCATGTCTATGCAAATCCCATTATGTAAGAACAGCTACCTATTTCCAGCTCTATTTCTTAGAGAAACAGCTACCTATTTCCAGCTCTATTTCTTAGAGAAACAGTTTCTGAGAAAACATCTGATGACGATAGCAACTAAAGAGACAGAGGGAAGACTCTCTCACTCGCTCACTTGCTCACTTCTATCACTCTGAGTCTTAGTCAGGGTCACCTTCGTTTACAGTGACCGGAAACAAACATCCTCTTTAGCTAGAATCCCTACCACCAGTGCCCCTTTCCCAATCAGTTTCCAATCTCTATATGAGAAATGCCTATTTCCATGTTTCTAGGAAATGTGTACCAGTCACAAAATATAACAACTGTCATTTCTTTGGCAGTACAGCTGTCATGTTTTCATCATAAGGTTCGAAAAACTAGCAGGAAGCTATTTCTAGTCCCTTCCTCTATAGATTCTTGAACCTCACAGGAACTTCATTATCTAGCTATATATCTATCAACTTACTCTTTCTTTAAAAGGCAGAAAAGGTTTATTTTTGCTTTACCGTTCCAGAAGGAAAAACACGAGCATATGTGTATGTGAGAGGGTACAACTAAAAAATAAGAAAATAAACTGCAAACATAACTGCTCCATTACTAGGGAAGGTTTTTATTGCACATCTGAGAGAAAGAACAGCCAGAGGCATCTGGAAGAGTTCAGAATAGAGAGAAAGAAGACTGGACACGGCCAGGGCTAGGGAAGCAGGAGAGAATATTGGAGATAGCGAGGTAGGAAGAGCTGGAGACCAGAGCACAGTGAGAAGGAGAACAGCAGGTGGTAGAGGGGTGGAGCAGGAGAGAGTAAGAAGAGAGCACATATATATCATGCCATTATAACAAGAGCCAATGGGTGTCGGGAGGAAGGAGCCTGGGGAACTAAGGAGGTCTAGGGTGCAGCACCGACTGTGAGATGGATAAAGGTTCTTGCGCTCCTGAGGGAGCCTGGAGGGGCAAGTGATTTGATATGCAGCCACAGGAGGACATTTGCCCTTTTTACTGAGAACTTCCTGAAACCATCCTACACTCCATTTCTAAGCTGAGCTCATTTCTGGATATCTGGACCATCTGTTTGGAGTGTGGAAAACTGGAGTTTCCTTTGGACCTGAAAGGGAAGGCACTAGGCAGGAATCCAAAAGCAGTGATACTTTATTATTTCTTTAATCATACCCAGAATAGTTTTACCTAATGCATAGAAGGATCCACAGAAAAGACTTTTTCCATTAGTAAGCAGGAAATTGAGTGCTGCAAATTGTAAAGCTTTGATATTAAATATCTTGACAAAATGTTCATGTATGGGAGGTTTGGTCTATGATACAGATGGTATTCAGAGGAGGAGGGTTGGGGAAAGTAATTGGATCCTGAAGGGTCTGACTTAATAAAAAGATTAATCCAGTTTAAGATTTATGGATTAATGACAGGCCACTAGAGCTATGCCTTTATAGAATTTATTAATTCCTCCGTCTTTTGCCTCATCCTCTCTACTTATGTCTGTCTCCTGTACATTGCAATCCTACATAATGTTCAGTTTCACCTCAGGTCCACAAGAACCAAGTGAATGTCCAAGGCCTAAAACTTCTGAAAACATAAACGAAAATAAATCTTGCCTGTCTCAGTACGAGTCATGGTGACAGAAATCTAACACAACATTTATGTCTTATAGTCAACAGCCGGCTTTATAAATATAGAACATTAACGAGGTATTAGTGAGGACATACCAATATCAATTCCTAAAAGACCAGAAGTAACTTTCTTTGCTATACAGTAGCTACTTCGCACAAAAACGATGTGCAAGTGGAAGATAAGCACTTTTCACTCTATATCACAACTACACGTTCTCCTCAGTAAGAGGCTCTCAGGGCCTCCTTTTTATTTGAATGGTTGAAATCTTGTTTTAACACCCACTACTTCACTGACACTATTATTATACTCAGCTACTGGGTATCCCCACCACAATCATCTATTTGTAATTCTCAGCTCCTTCCAACTCTGAGAGCAGCCACAGACATTTGCTATGGTTTAGAATAGGACCTGGGCCCTGATCAAAGAGCATATCCCTCTCATCGGGTAAGGATATGAGGTACAGACAGCAATCTAGAACCAGAGCAGCAGAAATGAAATCAACTGTCATACCAGTCTTGAACTTCTTAGCTTCCAAAACTACGAGAAACAAATTTCTGCTCTTTGTGAGCTACTTACTCTGTGGTATTTGTGCCAGCAGTCCTAATACGCCAAGACAATATCCACGGTCCACAGCTTCTAAGCCTTTTGACTCACTATATACTTAGGATCTTCATCTTTCCTGCCTTCAGCTTCCTTTTATCTCCACATAATCCCTTCTTTTCCATAACCTGTATGGTCTGAAAAGGCTTGCTGAACACCAAGTATCTGCTAGATGTTGCTGGTACCACACGAGAGTCCAGACTGTATTAAGTGAAGGGGTTAGTGGAGAGGAGAACAGGATATCAGTCAAACTTCTTGCCCACCACTTAACCTCTTTATATGCCCATTGATGTGGGATGCCCTTCTGTATGCTAGCAATGTTTTATGACCATTGGTTAAGAAAGAAGCTGATTTAGCCAATAGCCAGGCAGAACTGAGACAGCTGGGAAATCCAAGCAAAGATTAATGGAAAAAGAGGGCAGAGTCTAGAAAACACAAGCAGCCACCAGAAAAGCAAGGTGTGAGGTAACAAACCTCATGGTAAAATATAAACTAAAAGAAATAGGTTAATTTAAGCTGTAAGAGCTAGTTAATAATACGCCTGAGCTATTAGGCCAAACAGTACATAATTAATATTAAGCCTCTGCGTAGTTATTTTAAAAGTGGCTGTGGGACCAGGTGGGATGAGAAACCTCCTGTTACAGCCCATCTTCCTACGAAGTATATGAGATACACAGTGGTGCATGCTACCTATACTCCTCAGTTGTTGTTCACAAGCTTTGTATTAATTTTCTGTAGTGTGGTCATAATTTGCATGAACTTAGAGGCTGAAAGAAATGCCCATTTATTAGCTCACAGTTAGCAATCTGACTCATTTCAACTGGCTCCACTGCGCAGCATACCACAAAGCCAACACCAAGCTACTAGCTGGGCTTGGTTCTCCTTCAGAGGCTCTGGAGATAAATCTCAGTTCTAAGACCATCCTTGATAGAGTTCAACTCCTTTCAATTACAGGACGTAAGTCCCATTTCTTCACTGGCTAACAGTTAAGTCTGCTCTAAGCTCTGAAATGCTGTTATTTGTGGTGCTCCCCCATCACCCTCACATCATCAGCAGCTCATTAGCCCCAGCTGTCTTTTCAATCACTGACTTTAATGCTAAACACATACCTAATGGCTCACAGGATTAGGTCACACATACTGAAGATGAATTACCTTCTGAAAACCAAATGTGACATATTACAAAATTTAATTACAGTATTAAAATCCACTGAACTCAGGACAATAGATCTTGCTATGCATAGTAGAAAGTGGTTACATTAGAGGTCATTTAGAATTTACTAGCACAGTTAAGAAATACACACAAAAAAAAAAAAGTAGAAGAAGAAGAAAAAAAAACATGACCTTTAATCCCAGTACTCAGGAGACAGAGGCAAGCAGATCTCTGTGATTTCAGGAAGAAAGGAAGGAAGGGAGGGAGGGAGGGAAGGAGGGAGGGAGGGAGGGAGGGAAGGAGGACTAGCTAGACAATAAATCAATAGAAATTACTTTTATTTTTTGTGGGTTTGTTTTTTTTTTTTTTTTTTTGATTTTTCAAGACAAGGTTTCTTTCTAGCTCTGGAGCCTGTCCTGGAACTAGCTCTTGTAGACCAGGCTGGCCTTGAACTCACAGAGTTCTCTGCCTCCCGAGTGCTGGGATTAAAGGCATGTGCCACCACCGCCTGGTTTGAAATTCCTTTTTTTTTAAGGGACTAAACACCCAACAAACCTGCTGCCATCACAGATAAGCTTATCTTACTTGGTCCTCTTTACTATTGTTTTCTGACTTTCATGAAGTTTTAAAATATCACACACTTAACAGAGATGAAGTCTTCCCTTTCAATTTCCTTATCTAATTTTCTTTAGAACTCTAAACTTCAGGTTTTAGGTTTTTTCTTATATGTGAAAACCAAGAAAAGCATTTACTCACTGTATTTTCCTATGAAGAAGTCAATTTAAAACAACCTCTACATTATAAGCTAAGGGAAGTAAACGCTACCACACTTTATCATACGATAATGTAACTCACTACCACAACAAAATGACAGAAGTAAAAACCCGAGGCAAGTGAGAGATCTGATTCAAGCCAACAAGCCATCTCCCTTGATCGCTCTACGCCTGCCACTCTGTTCTCCATCAGCAGGTTCCAGAAAGCCTCAGGTAAACCACCCGAGCAATACCATAGTCTCCCACGCAGGCCAGGTTAGGGCAGCAAGTTCTAACAGGCACCTTGGGAGTGGGGACTGGGACAAAGTGGAATGACTTTCCCTCCCCAGACCCAAATACCAAGGGTGCCAAGACCCAGATGCCAGGTTTCAACACATTAGTAAATGATGACAAGAAGCAAACTAGCATAGCTAGTTAACTGCTCCCGTACAAGTCTAAACAAACTAGCATAGCTAGTTAACTGCTCCCTTACAAGTCTAAACAAACTAGCATAGCTCGTTAACTGCTCCCGTACAAGTCTAAGCGGTAAATCCATACCTCCTTTTATTACTTTAAGTAAGACTTTTAAGAAAACCTTAAATGAGTGTTCAAGTTAAACTGTCTAGACAAACAACAAGGATGACTAGCATTATGCCCCTTACCAGTGTAATGATCTGTCCTGTCTCTTTAAGAGACAAGCCATGCCCACTCCCTCCCCCTTCCACTGAGGCAGGCAGATCTTCCTTCCTGCTTGCAGCCTGAGTCCCTCTCAAAGAGGGACTCCCCACTTCTCCCCTTCCCCCTTCTGTCTGACTCTCTCTCTCTGTCTGCCTCACTGTTCTTCTCCCCTTCTCCCTTCCCTCTCCATAACCCACTAAATAAATATCCAACCTCATTCTGCATGGTGTCCTATCCACTGTCTCTTGCCCACAGCTTGGGACCAGCAGCCTTTGGAGACCTGCATCGTGGTAGTGCACCATCCCTGCCTGGGCCTGGCTTCTCTGGGGCCTGCTTCCTGCCCCTGCTCAGGGACCTGCGGTGGTCTCATGGCCTGCTGCCCTCAGCAGCCAGTCAGAATCTGCAGCATTTTTAATTAATCTATTACATTGGTGCCATGACTTGGATGGCCCACTGCCGCTGCTCGGGGACCTGCACCAGTCTCTGCCTGGAACTGGCTGCTCTTGGGACCCGCTACCCACTCCTGCCTCTTGGCCTGCACTTGGGGATGCACAGCATATTTTCATTAATCCATTACAACCAGCAAAGTAATTCTAAACACATTTTCATTATTTGAGATACATCCAAGTAGTCTCATATGCAAAATAAACACAGAATACTCATTTCAAAAGAGTCACTCTGGAAACTGAAAAAGAAAATACTATGTAAAAGATTCTACAGTACCCAACATCCTATGAGCATCTTAGGTAGATACCTACAAAGGAAAGCTGTCACGACTGAAAAGTTGTAAGACTGAAGTTTACTATCCAAATTTTTCTAACACCTTTATTCACATTTGTCTTACGTTACAGTAACAAGTATTGTACAAGTCCCCTTCCCAACATCACAAATAAACTACCTTCTCAATAATGGGCTTCATTAAAATTCCTTCTGGAAATATCAGTGCTACACATCACAGCCACTTACTCAGTTCATGGGACATGGATTAATGTGTACTTCTACAGAAAAGGCTGGGAAGAGATTTTCAAAAGTTGAAGCTCTATAGTAATATGTGTTTATTATCCATTTGTGGTTTTTTTCTATTAAAGCACAAAATTATTCTTCATCTAGTTTTTCTCATGGTTACATATTCTGATTATATCAATTGTTTTGCCAAGTACTCTAGGCTATAATATCAAAGCCTCAGTATTAAGGAAGTCCTCTGACTGGACATTCATTGCATAAAAATTATGTTTCCATGACAATTCGCTACAAATACACTAGTTTGAGCATATACCCTCATTTCATGAGTACCACCTAATAAAAGTTGAGAATTTTTTATTCTTTTATTTTTTATATATGTGTACACTCTATTTGCGTGTGTTTATTGTGTGTATACCACATCTATTTAAGTACTTGTGGAGGTAAAAAGTGGATTTCCTGGAGCTAGAGTTACAAGTGGTTATCTCTATTTCTATTAATACCATCATGTCCAATCCCTTGTCCCAGGACTCAAGAACCTCGGAATCCCAAGAGGTGCACTCAAGACCATGATCCATATCCATAACATTTGGAAGAGAAAGTAAGTTTCTTCAAATACCACTAAACTCTTGAAGAGCAGTTAATGTAACCTACGTATGGTGGGGGGAGAGGAAGAAGGAAGGAAAGAAGGAGAAGAAGGAGGGGAAGACAGGGGGAAGGAAGGGAAGAAGAAGGGGAGGAAGGGAAGGAGAAGGGGAAGGAAGGGAAGGGGAGGATAAAGGAAAGGAAGAAGGAGGAGGGGAAGAAGGCCAGTGTGGAGGCCAAAAAATGCAGGCCCATTTCTGCCTTGTCTGATGGTCAGAAAGTTTGGAGGTCTGACAAGCATAGTTGCAAGACCTAACTCAGGAGGCGATTGCTTGGTTCTTTAGAAATTAAGATAGCTCAATCTAGTAAGTCCATGCCATCATGACAGGGAGTCAGGATATGCAAATGTACTTCTACTCCTTCTTTAGTAACTATGAGGTCTCCTAGGAATGTGCAGTCTTCAGAATAGGTGACCTAGAGCACCTTTGCTACCTAGACAACAGAATGCTAATGACTATGTTTCAGTGATAAAGCCATAGCCTGTGTGAGTTATCCTTTGTATCATGTTAACAAAGTCTTTTGTTACCCTCTCCCGACCCACCCCACAGTTTGTGTTGGGTATAAAAGCTGTAGAAAAATAAACACAAGGGAATTTCAGGATTTCAGTCATTAGAATGCCCTCCCAATACTTTCTATGTTTGCTATCTTGTTATTTTTATTCATCTTCATTTTCTTTACTTATATGTCTTCAATTCCCACACCCCTCAACAGAAGGGGAAGGTGGGGAAGAAGAAGGGGGAAGAAGGAGGGGAAGAATAAGGAGGAGACGAAGAGAGAGGAAGAGTCAGTTTTCTTTAAGGGTGTGGTCCCTCATGGGGTTGCCCGAGCTCCAGTGGAAATACACACATCCAAGGTTATACGGGTCACACAGTGAGTGTGATGGGCTTAAGGGAAATAAAGAGGATGACACAAAGTGGGAGAGGATCTGAGTGTAGTTTGGGGAGAGATGACTTAAATTTTCAAAGAACTAATTAAAGAGAAAAAGATTTAGCTGGGCGGTGGTGGAGCACGCCTTTAATCCCAGCACTCGGGAGGCAGAGGCAGGTGGATCTCTGTGAGTTCGAGGCCAGCCTGGTCTAGAAGAGCTAGTTCCAGAACAGGAACCAAAAAGCTACGGAGAAAGCCTGTCTCAAAAATTCAAAAAGAAAAAAAAAAGAAAGAAGATTTAAAACAACTCTAAGTGAAAAAATGGAAATAAGTAATAACAAGATTGACTTACAAAAAAAATATACTAAACAATAAATCAAGAATGACCAAATAGTGGGGGGGGGTCTGAAACATGTTGAAATGAAACCAAAATAATAAGCATGAGTAACACTCTGAAATGAAACCAAAATAATATGCATGAACAACATTTTATCAATAAGATAAGAGACAAATAAATTAAAACAGATCTTTTTTATAATTTTTTGAGACAGGGTCTCACTATTTAGCCTTGGATAGTCTAGAACTCACTACATAGAACAGGCTAGCTTTGAACCAAGAAGAGATCCACCTGCCTCTGCCTCCCAATTAGTAGGATTAAAGGTATGCACCACCACATGAAGCCAAACACATTTATACTAGAGAGAAATGTGATAATAATGACTCAAAACATAGCAAGAAAAATTGATAAATGAGAAAGGTCAATAGACAATGTAACAATAGTTGGAGACATCAGTTTTCTTTTAATGATAAACTAGAAGACTATGATAAAGAAAATTTAAAGTTGAACTGTACAAAGAAATTTCTGTCCTAATTGTTTACATACATGTGTAGCTATTTATGATGCAGTGAATTTAACCTAGCACGTTGGCCATGCTAGCTGACAACATTATATTCCCAATGCCTTGAAAAACATCAATGAGACCAAAAAAAAATACCTTCAGAAATGGTATGCCCAAAAACAGAATACAAATTCTTTTCAATGCATATGGAACATTCTGCTGAACAAATCATATATTAGGCTATAAAACACAACTGAATAGAAAGGGGTCATATCTAAGTATGCTATTCTACAAGATTAGAACAAAAATAAACACAAAACACAGGCAAAAACTGGGGAATTTTAAAACATGTAAACAACACAGTCAAAACTAGCCAATGGGTCAAAGAAAAAAATCTCAGAGCAACACAGAGTACTTTGAAAAATCAAAAACCTGAAGACAAAAGTATTTTGTGTACTGATTCTAGAGATTAAGGATGAGGAGAGGAAAAAGAAGTCAGGCAGGCAGTTTTGGCACATGACTCAAACCCGGCAGCTCTGAGTCTTGTCCTGAATAAGCAGCTCATGGTTGGTGAGAAGCCAGAACGTCCTGCTTTCGTCTGTAGTTCTGTCCTAGTGAGAAGCCAGAATGTCCTGCTTTCGTCTGTAGTTCTGTCCTGGCCAGAGTTCAGAAACACCAAAAACACTTAGGGGAACTAGTTTCTGATGGTTTTCTTGTTTATAATCTTCCCTTTTTCACTTTGGAACTTGAATGAGCAAATGTGGGGAGA
The DNA here is from genome assembly GCF_000317375.1 of Microtus ochrogaster. Lineage (NCBI taxonomy): Eukaryota > Metazoa > Chordata > Mammalia > Rodentia > Cricetidae > Microtus > Microtus ochrogaster. The sequence goes on along the minus strand of NW_004949175.1, from coordinate 599,286 downwards.
AGCTGTACATGATTAGATACACTAGTGTGTATGTCCAAACCAGACTCTGGGACAGAGAATCGCATAGACACATTGAGGGTAGGAAACTCACCAATCAGCTCAATGTCCAAGCTACACCACAGTATATATGACACTTGGTGGCAACCCTTTCCTTGGGACCTGCTCCTGATGTACAGGAACGTCCTGCCAAGAAATATTTAGTCAACACAAATTTTGTGTGTGTGGTGTCCCACAGAAAGCAAAGAATCCTTGAATAAAACATGTTTAAGCACAATACAAGTCTCTATGCCAGTGGTTCTCAACATTCCTAGTGTTCTGACCCTTTAGCATTGTTCCTCATGTTGTGGTGACAACCAACCATAAAATTATTTTCATCACTACTTCATAACTATAATTTGTTACTGTTATGAATCATAATGTAAATAGTGGATATGCAGGATATCTGATCTGCGACCCCCACTCCTCCCTGTTGGCACCTTATCAATCTCCAGGCTTCCAACAGGACATGCCCTCCCTGCCTGCAACCTACAGGGCCATCTAGACGACACCCTCCTGCACATCTGATATAAAGAGAGATACTTTGCACTGACATGGATCTTGGTCTAGTGAGACAAATTTTAGGTCAATTTTATTATATGTATATTTCTTCTCTTGATTAAGGTATTGTGTTTGTGCAGCTCATTTAAAAATGTAATGTGTAATTAAGAAATACAGGTGAGGCCGGGCGGTGGTGGCGCATGCCTTTAATCCCAGCACTCGGGAGGCAGAGCCAGGTGGATCTCTGTGAGTTCGAGACCAGCCTGGTCTACAAGAGCTAGTTCCAGGACAGGCTCCAAAGCCACAGAGAAACCCTGTC
>NW_004949175.1:543526-598330 GCF_000317375.1 Microtus ochrogaster | reverse complement strand
AAAAAAAAAAAAGAAATACAGGTGAATAGACAATCATCTATAATAGTCAAGCTTGTAGTCATGTTAGTTAGGTTTTCCAGATATATAGAGATACATTTCAGTTAGACAGGTATTCTTCAAGTCTTTCAGAGACCTTCAGAATATAGCATTTAAAATGTTTTAAGAGCTTAAGACTTTTTATGATAATGATACACATCTGCTCCTGGTAGCACCAATCTACTTCAAAAGGATGCTGGGCATCAAAGAACTGGTTTGTGGCTATAATACCAACAGTTAACAGAAAGATTGAGATTTTGAGACCAGTCTGGTAAACAATGAGAACCTATGACAGTGATGACGGAAGCCAAAGAACAAGAAAAAAATACTGAAAAGAAAAACGGAAAGAAAAGGGAGGAAAGGAAGAGGAGCAGCAGCCGCCGCCAAGAGCCAGGTTATAGTGATGCCTGTCATCATAAACACTGAGGATACAGAGAAAGAAATCTGCAAGTCTGAGTTACATAGCGAGTCCCAGGGCATTGAGATCTTGTCTTAACAAAAGAAACCTTTTCAAAGAAGAAGAAAGAAAAGCAAAATGAAGATGAGGCTGGAAGGCAGGCTCAGTGAAAGAGCACTTACCTAGCACATGTAGGCCTGGGTTTGATACTATACAACAAGGAAAGAAAAAGGAAAAACTCAGAAAAATCACATAATAAAGAACTAAAAAAAAAGAAAGTGTAAAAAAAAAACCAGCCCAAAATGCACAGAAAAAAGGAAATAAAAAAGATTAGAATGAAACAAATAAAATAGACTAGAAAAGCAAAAGAAGAGAGCAGCCAAACAAAGCTGCTAATGCTTTTTTTTTTCTTTTCAGGAAAGGGGGAGAGAAACTAAAGAAACAGGAACACTAAGGGAAAAGAATGAGCGAGGCGCCATTACAATAGACACCACATAAGCAAGAAGAAAAACTTAACACTTGCCTGTTAGTCACTCAAAAGACATGGATAGCTGCATAAAAATTCACAACCTACCAACATTGAATCATGCAAAAATAGAAAGTCTCCATAGATAATCAAGTAAGATAAGTGATTCAGCAACTAAAAACATGAATGGAAAAATAAAAATTAAAAAAAAAAAAACAAGATCAAAGAAAAACCCAGGACTTTTGGCTTCGATGATGAATTCTACCAAACATTCTGAGAATTAACATCAACCCAAATTTGGTGGTGCACACTTTTAATCCCAGTACATTGGCGGCAGAGGAAGATAGAACTCTGTGAGTCTAAGGCCAACTGGTCTTCGTAGTAAGTCCCAGGTCAACGAGAGCTATATGATGAGACCTTGTCTCGAAAAAACAAACAAAAACATACCTTACCAAGCTGCCCCATAGTAATACAGGATGAGCATCCCTAAATCAAAAACACAAATTCCAAAATCTGAAATTTTCTGAGTAATTGACAAAATACCTCAAGTGAAAAACTGCATATTTGATCTCAACATGTTGAATTATAGTCAAAGCCAAGCACATTAAAAGCATTGTATGAATTGCATTCAGTCGTCGTGAAGTGCATGGTTGAATACCAAGCATAACTAAATTCATGTTTAGACTTTGTTCCCATATCCAAAATAACTCATTATATGGATGCAAATAGTCCAAAAACTCTGAAATCTAAAATATATTTTATCTAAAACAACCCCAAATAAAGGATACTACCCTGTTCTGCCTTCATATGTATCTGATTTATTTCAGTTAACAGATGTCCTTAAGCTCACCAAGGTTGCTACAAAGGTCAGAATTCATTTCTTTTTAAGTGATGAATAGTATTGATTACATATATAACATATTTTATCTACCCATTCATTCAGGTCTGGACGCCTAGGTTGCCTCAATATCTTGCTATGATGAATAAATCTGCAACAATATGGGTGTCATGATTTTTGACAACTTTGCACAAAACTAGACATACCTGGGAAGAGGGACTCTCAATTTTAGAAATGGATTTATCAGAATGCATTCTGGGCATGTCTGTGGGGCATTTCCTTAATTGCTAATTGGTATGAGAGGGAGGTCCAGTTCACTCTAGGGGAATGCAATTCCTACGCATGTGGACCTGGATTGTATAAGAAAGGCAGTCAAGCAATAGGGGAACAACCCACTAAGCAGCATTGCTCAGTGGTTTCTACACCAAGCTCCGTCCTTGAATGCCTGCCGTGACTCCTCTTCCACTCTCAGCCTGCCTTTGGTCAGCTGTTTCACAGCAACAGAAAGGACAACAAACAAGGACAACAGGAATAGATCTTCACCACACTGATTCAATCCCTTTGCATACATACCCAGATGTATGTTTGCTGGGTTATAGGATAGTTCTATTTTGGGGTAGTTTTTTTTTTTTTTGTCTTTTGAGTGGTTGGTCTTGTTTTTGGTTTTGCTTTTAAGAAGCCTTCATAATGTAATAAGACACACAAATGATCAAAAGTGCAAATCTTCAGTAGAGTTCAAAGAAATACAAATTAAAATCCCAATGGCTCCACGATTAAGAGTACTCACTGCTCTAGCAGAGGACCAGAGTTTGATTTCTAGCACCCATGGTGGGTAGCTCACTATCTCCTATAACTCCAGCTCCAGGTAGCCTGATGACCTCTCTGGCCTCTGTTAGCGTCCCCAAGCACGTGCACACACACAAAAATAATTAAATAAATTTTTTTATAAAAAACTCAATGAGATATCACTTCATACTGTTAAAGCAGTCATTATAAAATCATGCTAAGGATCACATTCCTCAGTGGCATAGTACTAGCTGGCATATATGTCTCCTACACCACCAAAATACAAAAGAAACAACACTGAACTTATTGGTCTTGAAGACTCCCCAAAACTCATTCATTGCATTCACCAGCATCTTGACAAATACCAAACAGAATAACATACCAAGGCATACCACAATCAAATTGTTTAAAAACAGCAACAAAGAAATCTTAGCAGATCAAGAATGAGACTCCTTCAGGCTAGTTGATAATAACTCAGGGGGAAAAAAAACAGCAAAATGAAGGTATGTTTTAAAGCTTTAAAAAAAATTTCAGCCTGAAAGTCTATACAAGTTTTAAGTCACACGCATTATAAATGCATTATAAAAGCATGCCCTTTCCCTCTCCCTCTCTCAAACTATGAAACCTAGGCTGGCCTCAAACTCATAGCCCTCTTGCTTCAGGCTCCTCCATCCTGGGATTACAGATGTAAATTACCACACTGATAACATTTTCAGACACGCCCAATATGAAGCAATTATCTTCTATGAACTTTTTCTCTGAGACGATTAAAAAATATATCTAACCAAAATGAGGATAAAAACTAAGAAAACACTTAAGTACAGGAGGGCAAAGAGCTCCATGCAAGATTAAGGTTGATACATTTCTGGAATGCTAGCGACAGCAACTGGAAGGAAACTCTCTGCAGGCTCTTGTGGTGCACACACGTCTCGTCTCTGTCTACAAACATTACTTTGTGGGATTCTGAAATATCTACTGTTAAGCCTAGCTAAAGGAAGTGGATGACTTAGGGTCATGCTTCCTAAGACTACACCAGGCAGCCAGCCCTTTCTGCTTCTTTCTCTGTTGCTATGTCTCACCCACCAGATACTTCAGCCAACCAAGAGGCCATGTGAACACCGAGACAGGGAATCCAAATAAATCCTTCCTCCCTGAAGTTGTTACCAGAGGTCTGTCACAGCTATGAAAGTGTAACTAACATAGAGGGTGAGGGGAGACCCCAAGTGACAACATTCACAACTACAGAGAATAGTATATCCAAACTGAAGTGGCTAGGGGTTGTGGACTGGAGTTCTCTAAGAAAATAGAAGGGATAAAAATCCCAACTATGTCTAAACATCTTTACAACAGAGACAAACAACAGTGACAAATTAATTATCAGCATTAAATGAGGTTAAGTTAAAAAAAATAATAGTATGTAAAAGGAAAACAAAAAAAGCTATGAAAGAAATAACCGTCATCAATATTACGGATTCACGATTACAAAAATGTCAAATACTAGTCACAAACCTCAACGTATCTGTACTGGGAGACTACAAGGGCAGCATAAGGAATAGAGAAATAGAGATGGATGGATGTGAGCTCCGTGCAGGAGAAAGAAGTCTGTAACTTTAGGGATGAGCGTGAAGGACAAAATACTCTAGCAAGAGTTAAAGTGACTGCCTCTGAAAAGGTGAGATTAAGATTGAGTGAACAAAAAAAGCTACAATCACAAATGTCACAAAAAGAATACAAGATTTTTACACAATTTATTCTTACCTCAGGGGGCTCACAGAGCCTGTCATCATTTGTCAAGGAACGACCACTTGCACAGGAAGCACAATCCGAGATGTCCAGGGAGCCCTCACCATCTTCACACTCACTGGGCCCCTCAGGATCTTCCACGTCACTGTTAATCTCCCACTCAATCAACTGCAATTCATCTAAATAAAATACATTTTTAACTTTGTTAACTGTATATCCCCTCAGTACTTATTTTACAGAACTTACTCTCAGTAGCTGATACACGCACAGCACTAGATGACTTTCACAAACACACCCAGTGAACACTACTGCTCTCATCTCTGGTCACTGTGCCTTCCAATTCTCACCCCACCTGGATACAAGTGAATTCCTTTTACTCATTTGTTTTCTGAATTCTTGTAGTTTCTCCAGGATGCCCAAGAAAATAAAATGCATACTACTTCTTTTTTTTTTTACATATCTTGACTTTTTAAAATTAAGATAATGAAGAGATCCCTCACCAATAACAGAAAACTGCCTCATTCTACATAAGTCAGCAATTGTTGTGGTAAGAAAATGAAAATTCGCAAAGAGCTTGCAGTAATATTTTGGGAGGGATTAATGAGAGTTATCCCAAAAGTAAGAGACTTAAATTCATAAGAAGAACCAGTTGGGTCCTTCCTCTTGTTATATAGGGAACGCCAATCTTTGGAGCACCTACGTTCTATACTAATGCAAATAAACCAAGAAAGACAGGTTACAAATTAGGAAACTTAAGCAAAGTGGTTCAAAGCCCTATAATTCTGTGTAAAAGTCAGAAACGTATGCCATTTTCATGGTACTAATGGAGTTTACAGAACCTCTCAATCAATTACTTATTCTCAATATGCAGAAAGAGTTGTTTTACATATTGAAACCACTGAATTTATTCCTGGTGGTTCAAAAATTAACTTTGGTATTTATACAATTACAAGCAATAGTCAGGAATAGAAATCATTCCATATATATATATATATATATATATATATATATATATATATATATCTCACACATCAGATACCATACAGGTCTACCAGGTCCTCTTTTGTAAGGTAATGAGGAAATTGATCAGTTACTAATAGGAAACTGTGGGAGGCCTCAGAATTTTGTTTAAAAAAAAAACCACATTAATAGCAAAGGTTTGAAAAGGGATTTTTCCATCACTAGACAACAAGCCAAGGAAACTGTATTAGAAAAAAAAAAAGCCTATTTGTTTCTTGTTTAATCAGACTCCATAACCTGCAGGAAGTAACCCAAAAGATATGCAAAGAAATGAAGTTTGCCAAATGGATGATTTCCATTTTGCAGAATTTGGAAAATTAAAATATGTACACCATACAAATAGGAATGTCTTCAGGATTCCAATGGCCAACTGCTTTGAGTTCTGAAGAGGCTGATTCTGTAATTACACACCTATCAGAAGTCATGGCCATCATGGGAATACCTATACATATTAAGACTGACAAAGCCCAGCACATGACTCTAGTAAAATGAAACCGTTTTTTGCATAATACAAAGCACGTTACAGGTATATCACACAATCCTACAGGACTAATCATGCTTTAAAAGAAATGCTTGATACATAAAAGAGGTAATAAAGACCCCCAGAGAGAGACTGCACAATGCCTTATTAACCTTAAATTTCCCAAACACTATTCAAAGGGAACAACAGCTGCGGAGAGACACTGCACAACAGAAAAGACTACTGAACTAAATCAGCCAGTGTATTTTAAAGATGTGTTGACCTCTGAACGGACACCAGGAAATGTGTTACTCTGGGCAAAGAGTTTCAATTTTGTTTCCACAGGAGAAGAAAATCTATGGATATCATCAAAATTAGCAAAGATTTGATTTAAACAGGAGAGACCTCTTATTAAGGAGAAGTGATAATTCATCAACTGATGTGGCAATTTAACATGTCAAAAAGAAAACTCACCCTATAAGGGGCAGGGTTCTGATTTGGTTTTTTTTTTGTTTGTTTGTTTGTTTTTTGGTTTTTTTGGGGGGGGGGATTTTTGTTCTATTTTATCTTTACAGGAAAATAAAAATACCTATCTTCAAGAAGTCAAAAGACGTTGGACATCTAGGCATCTAAAGAAGAAAGGAGAACTGTCTGGAAAAAATTACCAAGCAAACAGAAATCTGATCTGGTGGTACTAATATTCTCTGCAGGGTAAAAACCTCACTACCTAAAAATTAATATTTCTTTATTTTTTAAAAAAGAATGAAGTCCTGACTCACTTAGCAAAGCTGGCTTTGCTGTTGGAGCATGGCTCTCCCTTTCTCTAAATCTAAGCACGTTGTTAAAAAAAAATTCAGAACCTTTGTCTCATATCAGAAGAGCCACCTAGTGTGGAATAGAAGAAAACCAAAATCTAGAGACTATTGTCACAAATCTCTTTCCTGTTATACTTATTTTTAACTCTTTAGAACCTTTCCTTGGATATATAGCTATCTTTAAATTTAAACTTTCTGTTTTGATATTAATAATGTTAAGTTTTACACAGTGAACAATAAATTTTCCTAACAGTGATCTCTTAAGTCTCCAAAAAAGACTATGGAGCCCCACAGCTACAACTCTACCTGGTAAATTATAATGTGATTGAGCTTATAATCACCACTCAAAGATCGCCTTTGGACTACAAACTGCTCAGGACAATTCTAAGATGGGTAGCTGAGATGGTCCACCTTTTTAGATGACACTAGCCAGAACTTCAGATAAGCCTTAACCATTAGTCCTTGCGAGACTTAACCATTGCTTTAGTTTTTTACAGGATCCCATAAAGATACCATCACCCCCCAGACAGCAGGAAGCAATTCTACAAACATGCCACTCCCTCTCCGAATAGGTGGGATGGATGGGTTTCTTTAGTTTTTCTCAGGGTATGAATAACTGTCATCTGTAAGGGTTGGTTATAAATTGTTATAGGGTTGAGGGTGGAGCAATAAGGATTAGACTCAGTAATCATGTTTGGAATAGAGAAGGGAGATAGGATAGGACAATAGGTATATTATTGTATCTACATGTAAATTAAAATAACTATCAGTTTTAGAAAATTTGCATTGGTATGGATTCTTATATATTGATACAAATGTAAAATTATTTTCCTATTCCGGTTTAAGATAACTTGCACATTGTTATTAATTCAAAATTATATTTTGTCATATTGTATATGTTTTTACTTCTGTTTAAAGTATTTTTTTAAGATTATTTTTATCATATTGTATATATTTTTCTACATCTGTTTAGGATATTTTATATATTGATGCAAATAAGGATATTTTTGTTATACTGCACTCCACATTTCTATTTCTGATTAAGATATTTTTGTATATTGCCACAGTTTCAAGGTCCTTGTCCTTACACTGTATATCTGTTTACAGATTTTTTATTTTTATAATGTGAAGTCTTTAAATAGGTTATTAAGAATTATAGGTTAGCCGGGCGGAGGTGGCGCATGCCTTTAATCCCAGCACTTGGGAGGCAGAGGCAGGAGGATCTCTGTGAGCTCAAGGCTAGCCTGGTCTACAAAGGGAGTTCCAGGACAGGCTCCAAAGCTACCGAGAAACCCTGTCTCGAAAAAACCAAAAAAAAAAAAAAAAGAATTATAGGTTAATAGTTACCATATCTGTCATGCTTATAGTTATTTTAGCTAGACTTCTAGATGCACAAAGATATATTCCATATAGACAGATAATCTTCAAACACTTCAAAGATCTTCAGAATATGGCATTTAAATATTTTAATAACTTAGAATTCTGTTGACATGAGACACAACTGCTCCTGGCAGCACCAATCTACTCCCAAGAGAGTGATGGGCACCAAAGACACTCCATATGGAGCTTGTTTGCTTTTTGTCTTTTTTTTTTTTTTTTAATTTTTGAGATATGGCTTCGCTGTAGTGAGCCTATTCTGGAACTAGCTCTTATAGTTCCAGAATTACAAGACAGGCCTTGAACTCACAGAGATCCACTTGCCTCTGCCTCTCAAGTGATGGGATTAAAGGCGTGTGTAATTACCACCCAACTAAAGCCTGTTTTCTTCCTGGCAAAAATGGCCTACTGGGCAAAGAACTATTCTTGCTTTGACTGCTGACAGTAAGCATGCTGTCCAATCTGGACAAGCAGGATACAATAAAAAGCAACTGCCAAATCTTGGCAAGAAAGGGTAGGACAGTCTTTCAAAATTTTCCTACTTCTGAAAATAGTCTGTCAGATAGTCTAGGCCTATACACAAAGTTAGATGCCCCAAAATTACAGAAAAAACATTGAATGACTGTCCAGGCAGTCAGTTGTTTCTGTCATTTCTTGCATCTTTTGGAAGTCATTTGTTTGTACTTCCTCCTTACTCAGGCAATATTATTTTCCTTCTCAGGTCTTTGATGGGGTTGAAGACTAGATAGCTATAGTTATCAATCCTCTCATATCTTAGCTAAGGGCATATTAGGTACAAGACTTGAACTCTGCAGAATAGGACAGCTATTGAGTATAACCTGTGGTCTGGATATTTAGAATGTGTTTCTTGCTTGATACTGTTCTTGTTGGTTATAGTTTCATTTTTGTTTGTTTTAATACCTTTTCCTTCTTCTGGAAATACTTGATAGTTCTTATTGTATCTAGTTTTACGTTAGGATTAGAACCTTTTTATTTAGAAAAAGAAGGGAAATGTGGGAACTTGCTCCATCTAGCCAATGACATTTGGGAGTGACTTGCCCTGGGTGTGGTTTTCTCTGAGTACATAACCTGACAAACTGGGAAAGGAAAGGAGCTCTTTCTCTTGGTGAGGTCAGAGTCAGAGAATGCAGTGGAGAGGCGGCTTGCAGTTGGTGCTCTACACTCCTGGGCAGAACAAGGCAGCTGGACCAGCAGTAGCCTCTGCTTTGTTCACATTTGTGAGTTTGTCTTTTCATTAAATTGTTAATAGACTTTTGTGGGTTCTTGCATCAAGTAATTAAGATAGCAACAAACCATGATTTACTTATATAGTTCATTGTTAGAAATAACTTTTTCAAGGCTAGACAGGTGGCTCAGTAGTTAGGAGTACTGACTGCTTTTGCAAAGGGCCAGGTTCAATTCCTGTTTTTTTTTTTTTTTTTAAAAAAAAAAAGTCTGTAATTCCTGTTCCAAAGGGATCCAATGCTCTCTTCTGGCTTCCACGGGTACTGCATGCACGTGGTACACAAACATGCATGAAAGCAATACACTCATATACATAAAATAAAAATAAATCTGAAAAAATAAATTTTAAATTAAAACAAATAACTTCTTCAAGTATCTCCACCCGATAATTTTTTCCAGAAATATCTTTCATCAATATGGAAACAAACTAAGTTAGTTTCATTTTACCTCTTAAACATAATCTCATTACACCTTTAGCTAAATTTTAAGACAAACAGCTAAATTGTGCACACATATTACATGACCAAATGAACTAAATCTAATCTGCTATGCCTATATAACTGAAAGTAGTTATCACAGATAAACTGTAAGGTACAATACATAAATCTTTCTTACAGGTCAAAGTACAAATACACAGGGAGCTAAGATAATGGGTCTATTTATCTAATCTGCTATGCCTAAATAACTGAAAGTAGTTATCACAGATAAACTGTAAGGTACAATACATAAATCTTTCTTACAGGTCAAAGTATAAATACACAGGGAGCTAAGATAACGGGTCTACTTACATCTCACTTAATAGAAGGGCATCAACTCTCTTCCTTCCACTAAAGTGAAGGAATAGCTCATTAAAAATGTGTTAAATTTAGTACCTGGCTGGAACTTAAAATATTAGAGAAAAAATAACAATAGTAAAGTTAAAATATAGGGGATGGGGCTAGAGAGACGGCTCAGCAATTAAGAGCCTTGCTGTCCTTACATTGAAATTAGGTTGTTCCCAGCAGCCATACAGTAGCAGCTTACGACAACTCTGTAACTCAAGTTCCAGACACCGTCTTCTGGCCTCCACATACACCAGCACTCATGTGGTGCACTCACATACATGCAAGCACTCATATATAGACACAAAATAAAATAACAAAGAAGATATGGGACAAAAATTAAAATAATTCTTTTATAAAGCTAGACATAGTGGAACACGCCTTTAATCCCAGCACGGGGGGGGGGGGGGGGAGATTAGGTCTCTGTAGACCAGGCCTGTCTGTTCCAGGACAGCCAGCGCTATTACACAGGAAAAGGGGGGGGAGGGTCTGGTAAGATCTGATAAGATAAGGTCAAAGTCCACTACACTAATTACAAAAAAACTAGAGGTTAAACCACTGAAAAAGTAGACCTTTACTTCTCGTGTCTGAAGCCAGGCAGGGTAGAGCACAACAAATTCTCCAGGCTGCTGTGTCATCACAGTAGGAAGTCGTGGCGAGCCAGAGAAGGAACACACAACACACACACTTACAGAGCTGCCATCAGCACCACACCCCTGGGGAGCACCCATTACAAACTCTCGCTTTTACTCAACAGAATGACTGTCTTTGAAGGGGTTGTCCTAGCAACCCAGATGTCAACAGTCAAAAGAAAGAAATGGAAAAGAAACAACAATATCTACTTTGAGTAAGCCACAGGAAATTAGCATATTGTAATGAGGTGAGTGAGATTAAACAAGAAACAAAATGGGGATTTTCATGACTGAGCACAGTAACGCCATGTACTTTACAGATGAAGACTGGGTCTCTAAGAGCTAAGGAACCTTGCAAAAGTTCTAAAAGACCGGGTTATCTGGGTATATATCCATGTGAGGGGTACATCTGTACATGTGTGTATGTCCATGTGCAGATCAGAGTCAAGCCTGGTTCCTTGGTCACTGCCTTATATGTTTTTTTGAAATTGGGTCTCTCAGTGACCTGTAATTTACTAAGAAAGCAAGGCCCTCCGACTACTGAGTTCCTGAGCTCCTGAAACCTGTCTGGCTGCCTCCCTAATATTGAGATTCAAGTACCACCATGCCTGGTTTCTGTTTTATTTATAGGGTTTCATAGTACAGCCCTGGCTGACCTGTAACCTGCTGTGTAGACTAGGTGGCCTTGAACTCAGAGACCCCCACAGGTGCTGGGATTAAGTGTGTCACCATATCAGGGCTTGTGACTTTAAAACCACAGGTTCTGGGTGTTGAACTCAAACCCTGTTTACCAACTGAACTACCTCCTCAAGCCCAAGAAGAAAAAAATTTTTTTTTTTTTTTTTGGTTTTTCAAGACAGGGTTTCTCTGTGGTTTTGGAGCCTGTCCTGGAACTAGCTCTTGTAGACCAGGCTAGTCTCGAACTCACAGAGATCTGCCTGCCTCTGCCTCCCGAGTACTAGGATTAAAGGTGTGCGCCACCACTGCCCAGCCAAGAAGAAAAATTTTTAAGAAAGAAAAAAATATTTTGACAAATTTAACTTAGAGTTCTTCCTTCTTCCCATTCTAGACCCTGTAATCGAGATACTCTCATCCTGGATTCTGGGATATTATTTGTAAAGGAAATGAAGAAAGGCTTGGCAACCAGTATACAATTAAACAGGGCATCCTGGGTCTGAATTATCAATTGAAGCACTTATAAATAAATGTGCCTCTCTTCACATGACCTTTCACAGAGGCACATTTATAACTCCGAATCTTCTAATAAAATGAAGATATTTCATAGCTCATAAAACAGAGTATGTATAAAAGGAAATAACACCCAGCTTCATGTCTTAAACAACTTATATCTTGGTAACTATAGTATTTGTCATCCATTAAAGATCTGAGAACTGTTAAAAGAATAGAGAGAAGGGAAAACTGAAAGAGGAAGACAGTCCAGCAACCACGCATGGCTTCAAATACTCCAAAGCATCGTTTACTCTTTACTACCTAAGGGTCAACTTTATAAGAAAGGTCAACAGCAAGTTCAATAATCTCACTTCCTAAGTATTCTAGCTTTTAATTTATTTGCTAGTGTGTAAGAATGCACATATACTGTGTACATGTGTATGTAGAGGCCAGAAGTCAGTGTCAGGAATCTTCCTACATCACTGTCACCCTTCTATGTTCAGACAGGATCTCTTACGTGGGTGATTTAACTACCTGGCTGTTAGTACGCACTAGGAATCTCCCCTGTCTTCGGTTCCAGTGCTGGTGCACACTATACCTAGCTTTTCTCTTTTTACATGGCTGCTAGGGTTTGAGGCCAGGTTCTCACACCTGTGGAGCAACATTTTAGTGACACAGTCATTTCCCCAACCCCTAAATCTTTGTTTTCTGGAACAAAATGGCAGTAAGGAACCAAGCATGGGCTGGAGCTCCAGACATAAGCCAAGCTAGCTTTGAACTCACAGCTATCTTACTTCTCAGTCCCATCAGGAAGGTTAATTCATCAGAGGGTGCTTCCATTTACAAACGTTACAACGTTAGAACCTACCAAATATCACCTTCAGTAGAAGAGGGCAGCAGCCATGCTTTAAATAGAAGCTTTATTAAGATACAATTAATATAAAGCAGTTTTTAATATTGAAAAACCCTGTTATAAATCATGTAAAAAATTAGGCAAGAGTTATCTCACAGTGAGTTTTAGTCAACAAAATGGAATAACTAACATAAGAATTGTCAGCTTATATATAACATAAAATGCCATCTTATCAGATAACTACTAAAATGTCATTCAAAGAGGTCAACAGATTGTAAGCACTTTCTAGAGAAGATGTCTAAGCAAACCTAACTTTGGAGGAATAACTAAAGTGAACATCCGAGTTAAAAGCAGCAAGCTTATTTTGAAAACAATACTGCTAATTTTGAGAAGCTTCGTTTTAATATAAACACAATAGACTACAAAGTGTTATCTATCACACACTGATTCTTGTAATACTTATTCATTAATAACAAGTAAGACAGGAGGAAGCTTGGGTGCAGCACTGCTGAGAAATTAGGAACACTGGCTTGACATTACAGAGTAAAAGTAAAATTCCAACTAAATCTGAGCAAATCAAACCTAATATATTAACTGCAATAAAACAGAACAAAACAGCAAACACAGTAAGGACAGGCCACATAGTGGTACAGTTTGTAGTCCCAGCACTTGAGAGGCAAACTCAGAGGATTTCAGGTTCAAGGCAAGCCCAAGCTATACATACTCTATATCAAAATATAAAAGGAAAAACAAAATAAGAAGCCACTATAATATCTATTTCTTACAGTTGTTATGAGAAACATGTAAGAAAATGTACAGAGGATATAACTCAGTAGTCATAATTCATAATAAATGTTTAATATGAATTTAAGTTTCCACTACTGCTGACCCCAATGTTTAACAGAAGCCGGGAACTTACCTTCAGTGGCTCCATCTTCTGGACGTGAAGCAGTCCTGCTACAAAACCTGTCTGCTCCACGGCCGTGTCCACCATCTCTCTGCAGCTGAGGGAGTGCCCTATCTTCCTCTGAGAAATCACTTCCACTCGAACTCCATGTTATATTTGCCAGCTCACCAGGACTCTCGTCTGCTGCGCCTGCAACACAAGCGGAGAAGACAAATGTCATTTCTCAAATGACAAAGCTGACAGCTGTCATTTCTCAGAACGAAAGTTTATGCATGTTATTTGGACAGAGACACAAGCACAAAACTCCAAAGACAACGAAAACAATGCTGTGTTACATCTTCACAGTGTTCTATGAGTAGTCCCGCATGGCATCTCTGAATTAAAGCCAAGGACAAAAGCTGGGGTCCAAGTAAGTTGTAAGAGACAAATGAAAAAAGGATGAGATAAAGAACAGTCATAGACACAGGCCCAGACCCTGACATTGTTTTCAAATTATGTTCCTTACTTATATTTTCCAGCTCTCATAAAAATATTTGCTCCTCAACCTACTAAATAAATGTGGTTGGTTTTCTTGTTTGTTTACTTGCTTGCTTGATTTTTACTTTGGAGAGCTGTTGTTTTTGTTTGAAATGTTATCTTAGGATTCTTACTAAAAGACTACTTTAAACTAATTTTAGAAGCTGCTATTTTAAAAATGAACCGGTTCTAGGAAATGCTTTACATACCTTTTCCCCCTGACCTCTTTCCTAGGCCTTTTATATCTCTATCTTGGCTTAGCTAAAGCCATGTTATAAATAGAGTATATCGCTACAAACTCTTTGATCCTTTCAGAATACACTGCATATCATCAATATAATAAAAATCAATACTGTGAGTCAAATATGTTCTGGCCTGAGAAAATTATCTTAATAGAACTCTGTAATTAAATACAAGTAGCAATTTATTTAATACTTAGTTTTCTCCCAAAACTCAATAAACAACAGCAGAAAAATATATAAGCTATATGTATTTAAATATACGTTTTTCCATATATTACATCTTAAAAATTAAACATAAATGGATACAAATATAAGAACATTGGCACTAAAAGAAATGTATAATTCTGTACCACTACCAGATATTTCAAAAAGATATCTGCCAGTGTTTTATAAATTTTAAAGGAACATTTCTGGATATTTTATTTTTCATGTGCATAGAAAAAGAACACAGGCTATGGAAGTAGCCCAGTTGTTAGAAGGTTTGCCTAGAGTGCATGAAACCCTGAGTTCAAATCCTCAGCATTCTCTAATGGAGCACGGTAGTGCATGCCTGCTTTACTTAAGAGGTAGAGGAAGAGGATCAGCCTCAGCTACAATCAAGTTCAGCATCAGCCTGAGTTACATGAGACCCTGTCTCAAAAGACTGGGGGAAAAAAGAAATCTATGAAGGAAAATGAAATGATAACATGGCTTCAAATGGTTATCTCTAGATCACAGAAAGTTACTCCACTGTACAGAATTTTGTTAAAATGGTTATCTCTAGATCACAGAAAGTTACTCCACTGTACAGAATTGTGGGTAAGTCCACAGGCAGCTCTTTATGCCAGCACACACAACAGCAACTGTTGGCATCAACTGAGTACCTTCAAAGGTACTCAGGAACTAGGAATTTTATCTATATTCCTAGCTCACCTAATACAATAACCAATAAAACTCACAGTCTTGTGCCCATTTCTAAGATGCGGAATCTGAGATTTGAGCATTTAGCTTGTTTTCCCAGGAGAGGTGAAGACAGAAAGACCTCTGAGGTCTTCTAGTCCATCTACAGAGGTGGGATGATGGTACCATCAAAGTCCACTCTTCTCCATGATAACCAGCTCTAACATTACTAGCAGCAATATTCACATATACAAATCCTACCTTCATCACACCATCTTTAGTGGAGATAACTAGTAATCTGTACGACAGGTTCTAGCCAAAGTGCTAAAAGAGATCTAGCTTTCCTAAAGAAAGCAACGTTCACTGGATAAAAAACAACAGTCTCCTCAAAAATTTGGCCTAAAATACCAACCTACCGTAAACTTTCACCCAGGAGAATCAATCCCATATTAACATTACAGAGCTCAAAATAGCTGGACTCTGAGGATGTCTTATTGCAGGAGATAACATGAGTCCCTGATTTTTGTGAACAGTTCCGTTGTATTTGAAGTTAGAAAGCATCCATAACTGATGCGCCACGCAAAAATTGAGTTTGTAATAGTGGTTCCTATAGTGTAAATTCATATTTTCCATATGAATATTTTTATGGTACCGGAATTCAAAGCAGACCATTTGGTTATTCATTTATTCATTCTCTCTCTGGAGTCCTAAACCTGAGCTTATCCTATTAGATAAGCAATGGCTCCCAACCATCCTAATGCTATGACCCTTTAATACAGCTCTTCATGTCACGGTGACTCCCAACAACAAAAGTATTTCATCTTGCTAGTCATGAATTATAATATACATATCTGTTTTTCAATGGTCTTAGTGCCATGAAAGGCACTAGATTCTATGATTACAGTAAACCTAGTAAGAACACCAAAATGTTAGCAGTCACCAGCAGGACCAGGAAGAACAGCGTAGATTACGACAGGGATGAAAGCCAAGTTCTCAGAAATACCTTTACATCACTAACCCTGAATATATGAACTAGTCAACTGTGTGACATCTTAAAAGGATGAAAAAAAATCACGGAAAAAAAAATAGCTTTAAGTCTCATCTGTCAATAAATCAACATATTAAGGGTTGGGACTTTAGTTCAGTGATAGATCACTTGCTTACATATCTAAGGACTCCAAAGTTATGGTCTCCAAGATCAGGGGTAAAAAATTTTAAGAAACAAAAATAAACACAACATTGTTACCTTTCTTTGGGCTTGGAGATAATTCCAGGGGGTTTTCAAAAATAGTTGTCTTTTCACTTGCTAATGACTGCAGGGAAAATAATAATAAAAATAATTTAACATTTGATTCATGTAAAAAGGCTAAACTATACTATTGTGTAAAATATTCAGTATTAAATTATACCAACCTTGACATAGTCTTCTGCTTTTCTTAATATTCACCGAGATTTCCCAGAACATAGTCCTTACAGACACACATATCATTTTCATATTTTTCTAAACCCTAAGCTGAGCTTTGAAACATTTCACATAATAGTCAATGTTAATGGCTTCTCATATATATGACTAACCACTCATTACTAGCTATAACCATATTGTCTTTAGTTTATTTCAGCATTCCTCTGTAATTTACAAGATATATAAAAATTAACTGGAATCAAACTGACACCCCATAAATATAATTCTTATAAATAGTAGTAAGCTCAGTAATTTCATACCTGTCGGCATTCAGTGTGCACTCTTCATTTTCAAACAAGGAGAAAGATTCTACAGAGACTATGAAGAGAAATACTAACTTGACACAATTATTAAAAGAACTCAAGGCATGAAAAAGAAAAGAAGTGCTTTGAAAAATAAGAGAATCCCAAAGAAACTAGTTATAATACCTAAATACCCAGGATCTTCTGCAATCATGAAAAACAGTTTTATAGCTCTCCTACCAGGGTCTCAGAAGTGTTCTGAAATCCTTCTCCACACTTGAGCCACGCTTTAGAGAGAGAGGCAGCTGCTTCCACTGTCTTCAGATTTGCTCTTCTCGACTGCTGTGGCCTCGCTTCTAGAAACGAAGGGTGCGCTATACGCCAATTCCTTTTCCTCTGCAGAAATCATTTTTAAAGAAAAAAATAGAGAAAAAACCCAACTTTGTTATAACAGAATCAGCAATTTGGAGCCCAGGAATGGTGGCAGTAAAAGCACAGCTTTTGAATGCCTCTGAATCGTCAGAGCAAAGCAAAAACCCACTGATAACTGACCAACAAACTACAAAGAAAGAGTGAGGCCAAACTACCAACAATCCTATAATAGCTAAAAAAAAAAAAAAAAAAAAAAAAAAAAACAAAAAAAAAAACTTACCGTTTAGACTTGTAAAAACGATCCCTGCTACACGCAAGGCTGTACCTGATAATCAGAACTTAGTGACGTCATTCACACAGGATAAACCAGACACAGTCCTAGAACCCATGATGTCCACTGGACAGTATACAGTATATAAGCAGAGATCAAGAGCAATGTTCTGCTCTGCACATCTGGAGAGATGCCACCTTAATCTGCCCTGCAGCCAGAGAGTCTCCCCCAGGATCCTGACCCTCAAATCAGAGACCTCTGTTAGACACTGGACCCGACCTTTAGCTAAGATACGTCCCACAGATGAGTAGCCTTAGGAAGACAGGCTTAGGACCAGAATTAGCAATTTAGAATGTGGACCTAGAGTGATGACCCTCGGCATAATAAAATATAGATAGATGAGAATGGCTAAGGGCAGCATGAGACAAACATCTATCACAGCTCCCTTGCTGGACAAGCCCACAGAATGAGAACAAAATACCCGGAGTGGGATTACCTCAGCAACAGAGGGGTGAGAGAGACAAAGAAAATATCTAGTGTAAGAAAGCAGAAAGCAGTACCAAGAAGCATCTACATAACAGGAAATAAGTGGCCTTATTTTAATATCCATAAGAAAGTAATATAAGGTACAGAAATTATCCTGAATCCTGCCCCCTTCTAAAATTTAAGAACCTGCCCCCCTTCTAAAATTTAAGAAATACTATTCTATAAAAATAAACAACAAAAAATTATCAAAGTCAAATGAGGGAAAAGAGTAAAGAAAAGAATATGCCAACACACAAGGAAAACACACCGTGGACACACCAGCAAGATGAAACACTGAGGCAGATTTAGAGCTCTTATCATACAAATCTTTCACTTAGTTCTGTTAGAGTTACACCCGAGATACTTACATTACTGAGGATATTGTGAAGTGTGTTGTTCCCCTGATTGCTTTCTCAGTCCACTTGTCATTTGATAAAGAAGAGCTACTGGTTTTGGTGGTGGTGGTGGTGGTGGTGGTGGTGGTGGTGGTGGTGGTGGTGGTGGTGGTGGTGGTGTGGGGGGTTTTGTTTTTTGTTTGCTTGCTTGTTTTTAGTTAATCTTGTATCTAGTCACTTCAGTGATGGTGTTTACCAGCTGTAGGAATTCCCCTATAGGACTTTTGGGGTCATTTATGGATATTATCATATCATCTACAAATACCGACACTTTAACTTCTTCCTTTCCAATTTGTATTCCCTCATCTCCTTCCATTGTCTTATTGCTCTAGCTAATATTTCAAGTACTATATTGAATAAATATGGAAAGAGTGGACAGCCTGGTCTTGTTCCTGATTTCAGTGAAATTGCTTTGAGTGTCTCTCCACTTAATTTGATGCTGGCTATAGGCTTGTTATAATTGTCTTTACTATGTTTGGGTATATCTCTTGTATCCCTAATCTCTTAGGAATTGAAGATATATTGAATATTTCAGAAGATGGAAAGCTCTCCTATGCTCATGGATTGGTAGGAGTAGTAAAAATGGCCATTCTACCAAAAGCAATCTATAGACTCGATGTAATCCCCACCAAATTCTAACACAATTCTTTACAGATCTTGAAAAGACAACTCTCAGCTTAATATGGAAAAGCAAAAGCTAGGTGTAGTAACGTACACCTTTAATCCCAGCACTCAGGAGATAGAGGCAAGCAGATCTCTGTGAGTTCTGAACACAAGTCCAGCCTGGTCCACACAGTGAGACACTGTCTTGAAAAGAAAAAAAAACAGGATAGCTAAAATAATACTGAATAATAAAAGAGCTGCTGGAGGTATTACCATCCCTGATTTCAAGTTGTACTACAGAGCTATAGTAGTAAAAAAAAAAAACACACACAAAAACAGACACGTTGATCAATGGAGTTGAATTGAAGACCCAGACATAAACCTACACACCTACGGGCACCTGATTTTTAATAAAGGTGGAAAGACACAATGGAAAAAAGAAAGCATCTCGACAAATGGTGCTGGTCAAACTGGACGTCTGAATATAGGAGAATGCAAATAGACCCATATTTATCACCCAGCACAAACTCAGGTTTGTGGATCAAAAATCTCAACATAAATCCAGCCATGCTGAATCTGATTGAAGAAAAAGAGGAAGGTAGCCTTGAATGCATTGGCATAGGAGCTGACTTTCTGTACAGAGCACCAATAGTGCAGGCACTAAGATCAACAATTAATAAATGAGACCTCATGAAACTGAACAGCTTCTCTAAGGCAAAGGACATCGTCAATAGCACAACATGCAAGTGGACTGGGTGAGAGGGATCGCTGGGAGAGAGAGTGCTAGGAGAGACAGCTGGAACTGGGACACTCCAGGGGAATGGTGTGGAAACCTTGTGCAGTGGAATCTTCCTGGCATCTACAAGGGTGACCCTAGTGAGAACTGCTAGCGATGGAGGATATGGAGGCTGAACTAGCCATCTCTTGTACCGAGGCAAGGCTTTCAGTGGTGGGATTGGATTACGTTCAGTTGAGGTTTTGGCCATGGAGATTGCTAAACAACCCAGGCTGAAGCTAGGACAGAGTTGCTCTCTGAAAACTGACAGCAGGGCCCCACTGCCGAGGACAACATCCATACAGTACACTGAACACAGAGAGGTCAAGTTGGTGACTGCATGGAGCCTTCACCCTTATGTTCTAGTCTCTCTGGCAAGAGAAGATAGATACTCTGTAAGTTTTGAAAAGAGAAACCGGGACACAAACCCACTCACAAAACCTTCAAAGTACAATCTGTGCTTTGTGGTAGGGCAATGGTGGAGCAGATTGTGGGAGTGGCCAACCAATGCTTGGTTTAACTTGAGGCCATCGCCATAACAAGGAGCCCATGCCCTAGCTGCCTGGATAGCCAGAAAACAGACTAGATAGACCAGAGACCTAGGGTAAAACCAAATACAACTGGCAAAAAAAGAAAAGAAAAAGAGAAAGGAAGGAAGGAGGGAAGGAAGGAAGGAAAGAAGGAAGGAAGGAAGGAAGGAAGGAAGGAAGGAAGGAAGGAAGGAAGGAAGGCTAATGAAATGATTGCTAATGATATTCTACTATACTCATAGATCAGTGCCTTGTCCCGTCATCATCAGAGGCTTCCTCTGGCAGCAGACAGAAACAGGTGCTGGGACCCACAGCCAGATATAATACGGAAAGTCTAAATTGGAGGTCTCTATTGGGGCCCTCCCCTAGAAAATCAGGGAACCCTATGGACGAGAGAGCAGAAAGACTATAGAAGGGTGAGCAGAAAAACAAGGCCCACCGCCAAATCAACTGTGAGCTCACACAAGCTCACAGAGACTGAACAGCAAGCACAGGGCCTGCAGGGGTCTGCACCAGGTCTTTCTGTATATGTTATGGCTCTTAGCATGGAGCTTTTGTGAGACAAACAGTAGGTGTGGCTATGTCTCTTTATTCTTTTGCCTGCTCTTTTAACTCTTCCTCCTATTGGGTTACCTTGTCCAGCATTTTTTTGAGGGCTTTTGCCTTGCCTTATTGTATCTTGTTTTGTCCTGTTTGGTTGTCATCTCTCGAAGGCCTGATCTTCTCTGAAGAGGAAACGGAGTAGATCTGGGGGAGAGGGAAGGTGATGGAGCAGGAAGGAGTGGAGGAGAAACTGTGATCAGGATGTATTATCTGAGTGATGTAGTAATAGGAGCAGCGGGGCTGCGTCCCCAGCACCCCGGCCGCCTGCTAGCTTATGCCCAAAATAACAACACACAAACTGTATTCCTCCCAGTATTCTGTTCTGTTTACTCCACCCACCTATGTTTTAACCTATGAGGGCCAAGCAGTTTCTTTATTGCTTAACCAATGAAATCAACAGATTGATATAAGACACTCCCACATCAGAGTGAAGAATCTATTTTCATTTAAAAAAAAAAATGTAAACCAGTAGCTGACACTTCAATGCAAAGCAAAACACAGTTATACTAGTCAATAATGAAATGATAAACTTTAGAAAGAAGCAGGATAAAGTTTAAATATCTCTTTACATGAAAAAGGATTAATGCAAAATGAATTTAAGTACAAATGCATACTACTAATAATATCTTAGGAAAAACAGAAGGAGAAAAAGCAATTTGAATAGTCTGCCCACACATCTTACCATGGTTTACAGGTAGGCTGTCCCTGACTTTGTACTTTTTCTATAAAAAGCGTCATGAAATTGTTAATTTTCTGAAACATAGCATTCTGGGAAACCTGAATCCATCCTCCTGGACATGCATGATCACTCATTTTAGGTCCAGGAAACAAAGCAAAACTATTTCTCTTGAGGTGAATGCTGCTTCTGCACAGATATCCACCAAGAACAATCAAGCAGACTGGCACAAGTTGCCACCACAGGGCCTTCTGTGCTCAACTGTCGGGCACTGACTTAGCTGGTAGATGAGTTCTTTCTGTGGCTTAGATCATACTTGATATGACAGATGTTTCATTGGTTTATTCTAAGATGTGCTTGGGGGTTGAACATTTGTTTGTTTTTTGCTTTGAAATATCTGGTTAAAGATATCAATTTTTTGTTTGCTTTAGAAGCATTTTTGATTCCTAACCTTTCCAATGTTTTCAGATTTGTTCACTTTCAGACCTTTAATTGGTTTCAGATCTGTTAGTTTTCGGTTTGTATGCTTTCAGAACATTTGATTTGTTAATTGGCTAGCGTCTGACTTTTGTCTTTGAAAGGATTCCAATATCTCCTTTTGTATTCTGTAGCTTCCCTTGCTTACTGCAATCTTGGTGCCTTTAGTTCAAGACTTTCAAGACTGTCTGGACATGAAGTCAAAGGTAAGAGGCTGGTCCAGTTGTGTGAGGGATGGAATGGGAGAATAATGAAAGAGAGATCTTGATAGAGAGAGCTGTTATGGGTTAGGAAGAAACCTGGTACCAGGGAAATTCCCAGAAATCCACAAGGATGACCCCAGCTAAGACTCCTAGCAATAGTGGAAAGGGCGCCTGAACTGGCCTTCTCCTGTAATCAGATTGATGACTACCCCAACTATCATCATAGAGCCTTCATCCAGTAACTGACAGATGCAGATGCAGAGCTCCACAGCCAAGCACCAGGCCGAGCTCCAGTAGTCCAATGGAAGAGAGGGAGGAAGGATAATAAGAGCAAAGCAGTTGAACAATTTAAGTGGGGCTTATTGGCCAAGCTAGTAAGAACGTGGAAGACAGGACTGAGAGCAATGTATATTATGATGGCTCATCTCAAGAGAAGAATATTAGTAAGTGGCCTAGAGACTGTTCTTGTGATATTTTGGCAGAGGACATGGCTGCGTTTTGCCCTTGCCCAAAAAGTCTGCCCAAAGCTAAATTGAACAGTTTTGGATTAATGGCGTTGGCAGAAGTGATTTCAAAACAGCCTAGTTTAGGCCATGCCATGTGGTTATTAGTGGCCAATCTTATTCAGATCTATAATAAAAAGGAGCAAGCTGAGCAAGAAAAAATACAAGAAGTACAGTTTGAGGAGAAAAGGAACACCAGGTTGTGTAATGGATCTAAATTCTGTGCTCAAGGAGATAAATAGATTAAGAAATGGAATAGAGGGAGTGATGACCTCAAGGCAAGATCCCATCCAAGCTGTGGAAGGGAACTGGAGCGAAGCTTAAGCAGGGAAGGAAACAATCAACAACAGAAAGCTGCTGCAGATGTAACTGAACAAGGGGGCCAAGTTCCAGGCCCAGCAAGCAGCAGAACTTGGCAGCTTCAGCCATGTCGTTCTGGCTTTGGAGTCAAGGACACAAGAAAGGGGTTACAGAATCTCCCTCCATGGCTAAAGAAAGCTGCTGAGGCCAGGCATATGTCAGGGGTGTCCCTGCATGGAAGCCTAGAGAGGCCATTACATGAAGCCGTGAAGGTGAAGCCTGGATTTCAATAGAGACCCCAAGATGCTGGGAGATGCCAGAACCATGAGAAACCTGCCAAGAAAAACTGCAGACCAGGGGTGGAACCAGCCCAAGAGAGAGAGTGTAATGTAGTCAACAAAGCTGAAATGAGTTGGAAGTCTGAAAAGTCCTTTGACATCAGGCATGGGATGCAGAGGCTGGAGTTTGCTCTGCTGGTTTTAGGTCTCACTTTGGTCCAGTATTTCCTCACTATTCTCCCTTTCCTCCCTTTTGGAATAGTAACATATAATATATTTTGTAAACTGGAAGCACATGAGCTGTCTTTTGATTTTGATTTTTCAGGGGTCAAAGTTGGAGATTACCATGAATCTCAGAAGACTTTGGAGATTTAAACAGTGGGAACTTTTAAGGTTTCCTCTTGGTCCTTCTTTCTTTCTTCTTTCTTTTTCTTTTCTTTTTTGCATTATGATATGGCTACAAGTCTATGCAGGGAACGGAATGTGGTGAACTGAATAGGAATGGCTGTCAGAGGCTCATACATTTGAATGCTTGGTGATCAGGGAATGGCACTACTTGGGGGATTGGGAAATGTGGCCTTGTGGGAATAGATGTCGTTTTGTTGGAGAAGTGGGTCACTAGGGGTTCAAGCAAGTCCTGGTGTCCCTCTGACTGCTGTCTGCGGGTCTGGATGTGAAACTCTCAGTTACTCTCCAGCACCACGTCTGCCTGCATGCCACCTTGCTTCCCACCATGAAGAAAATGGACTAAATCTCTGAAACTATAAGTAAGCCCCAATTAAATGTTTTCTTTTATAAGTTGCCATGGTCATGGCATCTTTTCAATGCAACAGAATACTAAGGCAAGCCAGGAAGACACACAGGACAGTTTGATTGCCTCATGTCTTGACACCCTCAAGTTCCCTTAAATATGCAACAGGACCCCAAGACACCGTAGTAGAAAATAATCTCAAGTGATGCCCAAGAAAACAAAAACAAAGGGGTGATAAAAATGAAGACAACAATCCAGAATGTGAACATTAGAAACATTGAATGGGACTCAAACTGAAATGAAGATGGAATTAAAAAACCAAATAACCCACTAGAAAATTCAAAGGAGAGACTTACAAATAGAAATGACTCAAACAGAAGATAGAATATCGGGACTGGAAGACAAAGTAAAGAATCTAGGCACAAAAATAGCAAGGAATATGAAATTTTCTAAAAATCACAGGAGACGAATAGACTAGAAATTTCAGACACCATGAAAAGATCAAGTTTTTAAGTAATTCTAAGAGATGAGGAAGAAGAATCCCAGGTCAATGCCACAGAACAGATCTTCAGCGAGATCTCCAAACAAAGGAAAACGCACTCACGTGGACAAAAGAAGCATAGAGAACACAAAACAGATTAAGTCCAGTAAGGAAACTATCCCAAGGTATATATCATAGTTCAAAGTATATAGAACAAAGAAAGAGTATGAAAGGCTGTCAGGGGAAAAAACATAGATGACATATAAAGGAAAACCCATTAAGAGTAACTACTGATTTCTGAAAGGAAATTCGGAAGCCAGAAGAGCCTGGAGCAATGCATTCCAAGTCCTAAAAGACAATGATAACCATCAGAGATTAATATACCAAGCAAAACTATCTGCTGTAGCTGAAAGAAAACGTTTCCACAACATAAATAGCCTAAACAATTTATATCCAGCAAACCAAGCCTGAGAAAATACAACAGGCATTATTTCTGAACAAGAAAAGAAATGAGTATAACAGAGAGACTGTGGAAAGAATTAGGAAGCCATAATCATTAAAACACAAATACCACTGAGAACACAAACAGCAAGACCAAAAACTGACCACAAGATGGCAGAAAATAGCACACACACTTCACTAATATCTTTAAATATCAATGACCTCAATTCTCTGATCAATAGGCACAAACTAACTGAATGAAACAAGAAGCAAAATCTACCTATCTACTGTCTACAAGAATCTCAGTTTTAAATACAGGTATTACCTTAGAGTAAAAGGATAAAGAAAAACACTCGAATCAAATGGAACCAGAAAGAAAACAGGTGTGGCAAAATAATTTCAAAATACACTTCAACTGAAGTGAATCATAAGAGATAAAGATAGACACTTCATTCTAACCAAAGGAACAGTTAACCAAGAAAACATTACTATCCTAAACATATATTCACTGAACTCGGGTGCTAAATTTCATAAAAAAATCTACTCCTGGATTTAAAGACATAGTTAACATCAACCCATTAATAGTGATTTCAGTACACCACTGTCTGAACAAAAAATAAACAGAAGCATCAGAACTAACTGACATCAAACATCAAATGGGCTTCACAAGTATCTACAGCATAGTCCACTCAAACACCAAAGAATACACATCTACTCAACAGCGCATGGAAGCTTTTCTAAAATAGGCCACATGCTGGGACATAAAACAAATCACAAATTCAAAGACTGAAATCACTTCTTGTATCCTATCTGACCACAATGCAATAAAACTTAAACTTGACACCAAACAAATCGCTAGTAAATACACAAGCTCATGGAGATTCAACAACTCATTACTACATGATGAATGGATCAAAGAAGAAATCAAGAAAAAAATAAAAGTATTTCCTGGAACAAAATGGAAGCAAGCACACATAACTTCAGCTACTTAATATTTTACAGAGATGCCAAAAACATTTGCAGGAGAAAAGCAAGCACTGGCAAATGGTCTTGGGTTGCAGAAGAAAGCAAGCTGAGCAAACCAGCAAGCAGCATTTCTCCATGACCCCTGCTTCAGTTCTTGCCTCTGGGTTCCTGCTCTGAGTTCTTGCCCTGACTTCCCTTCATGATAGACTGACCTGTAAGATGAACTATATCCTTTCGTCCCCAAGTTGCTTTTTTGTCATGGTCTTTTTACAGCAATGGGAAGCAAACTAGGACCATACTGAAAAGTCATCTTGCTACTGGCATTTGAGGCAAAAGCAGTCTACAGAAATAAGCCCTCAACCTGTGGGATCTTACATTATTCTAATTAGAAAGCATCAGAATGTAATAAAATTATATATAGGATCCCATTTAGTGTTTACTGACAAACTGATTGGAACAAAGTTAAATCTCCTACACATCTGGATAACAGGAGTGATCATGTTGAATGTGACAGAAAGTAAGGGAAAATGATGACTTTCCTTTTTAATATATAAAAAAAATTCTATAATTCACTTCAAGTGGTAAAATGTGTATATGCAGACTATGAAAATTTGTGTACGTATAGTGGAGAATCCAGAAAAACTAGTAAGAGGGCCAGTGAGATTGTTCAGTGGGGACTTGCCACACTAGGCCTGGGCTGTCAATGTTGAATTCAAGCTGAGACCTACCTGGTCGAGAGAACCAAATCCCAGAAGTTGTCCTCTTGACCTCCATACATAGTCCATGATACACACACACACACACACACACACACACACACACACACACCCTAAATACTATATAGCCTTCTTAAACTATAAAAAAAGAAAGAACCAAGAGTATTCCCAAAGCCTTTCTATGAAGTCAGTATCACTCTAATACCAAAACCAAGTAGAGAAACAACAATAAATTAAATTTTTTTACTTAAAAACTATAGGCCAATAACATTTATAAACATAAAATCAAAAATACTCAATAAAAAACTTGCAAGGAGAATGCATCAAAAAGATTAACCACCATGACCAAGTTGACTTTATCCCTGAAATACACACACACTAGAAGATATCTACCAAAATATATCCCTGAAATACAGAAATACATGATAGGCCAATAACCTTTAACATAGATTCAAAAATGCTCAATAAATACTTGCAAGGAGAATATATCAAAAAGATTAACCACCATGGTCAAGTTGGCTTTATCCCTGAAATGTGTTATATATATGTGTGTGTGTGTGTGTGTGTGTGTGTGTGTGTGTGTGTGTGTGTGTATACATATATATACATACATACATACATACACACACATACGGTATATATTTGAAGAGAAAAATGTTAAAATTTTGGGCCAACAAAATAGCTCAGTGGGTGAAGGCATTTGCTGGCTCAAACCCATATTACAGTGGGAGGAGGAGAAAACCAACTCCAAAGTTGCCCACTGACCTCCTCAAATGAGCTATGGTGCCCACAAGGCATGCATATATGCTTAGACATAATAAAAGTAATCTTTACAATAGTCAGTAATTTTTCAACACTTTCCAAAAAAAATCAGAGGCGAAAATCCCATTTACAATAGCTTCAAACAAGAAATAATATCTACAAACAGAGGCTAAAGAACACTATAATAAAAACTTTTTTAAAGATCTATTTTATTGTTAAGAGTGTGCATGTGTGTTTATCTCCGTGTGAGTCTGTCCACATGAGCTCAGGTGCTCACAGAGGCACAAATATCAGATCCCCTGGAGCTGGAGCTCCAGACATTTTGAGCTGCCTGATGTGAGCTCTGGAAACTGAACTCGGTCTTCTGTAGGAGCAGTGCACACTCTCAACCACTGAGCCATCATTACAGCCCATACAATGAGAACTTTACAATACTGAAGAGGGCTGCGAGGATGGTTCAGTGGTAGCACTTACTGCCAAGCCTACCCACATAGTTGAAGGAAAAAAACCAAATCCTGCAAATGTCCTCTGACCTCACCACTCAAACTGTGGCGTGTGTACCATGTGCTCCCTCCCATAAACAAAGAAATAAATAAAACACTGGGGAAAAAATGAACACAGTAGTAAGTGAAAAGATATTCCATGCTGACGAAGAGCCAGAATTAATATCATGAAAATAGTTACATTATCAAAAATCTGTTGACAGATTTAATGAAATCTCCATCAAAATCCCAATCACATTTTTCATATAACTAGAAACAATCCTAAAGTTTGTATGTAAGTGCAAAAGACTCCACAGGCAAGAAATCCTTAGCTGAGAAGCCCATGCTGGAAGTATCACAATATTGATCTCAAATTAGAGTATTTAGCCATAATAACAAAAATAGCATGATGCTGGCACAAAAACAGACATGTAAATGAATGAGGTATAAGAGGGGACCCAGAAATAAACTTACACAGTTATGGCCACCTGGATTTTGACACAGCTGTCAAACAGCACACATCAGAGAAAAGACAGCCTCTTAAATGATGCAGCGAATGCTTCATTTCCACATGTAGAAGAATGAAGCTTGATCCCTATCTCTCACCAAAAGCCATTGTAAAATGGATCAAAAGCCTTAATGCAAGACCTGATGTCTTGAGCATGGACTGAACATACAAGCATAAGCAAGAATTTCCTTTTATTTTATGCACATGGGTGTTTGGCCTCCATGTGCATCCATGTACCACTTGCATGCCCAGTTCCTGCAGAGACCAGAAGAAAGTGTTAGATCCCCACTAACTAGAGTTACAGATAGTTGTGAGCAACCACACGGGTGCTAGAAATCAAACCCAGGTCCTCTGGAAGAGTAGCCAGGGCTCTTAACCACAGGGCCATCTCTCCAGCCCCAGAAAGAACTTATTCTAACAGCATAGGAAATAACCCAAAGAATTAGTAAACAGGATTACATGACATGAAAAAGCTTCTGAACAGCAAAGGACTTCTTGAAGTTTGCATGTCTTTTCTTTTTTATTGATGATAGCCATTCTGACTGGGGTGAGACAGATCTCAAAGCAGTTTTAATTCATATTTCCTTGATAGCTAAAGACTTTAAAAATAATTTATTGGCCATTCCTATTTGTTTTGAGATTTCAGTGTAGTTTTTGTTGTTTTTTTATATTTCTTAGATAGTAATCATTTGTCTAGTAGTGGAAAAAGATGTTTTTCTGATTCTGTAGGCAATTTCTTTTCTCTGCTGATCATTTCCTTTGCTGTTCAGAAGCTTTTTCATGACAATGGGGATGTTCTATCGGGAACTCACCAAGGCCAGCTGGCCTGGATCTGAAAAAGCCTAGGATAAAACCGGACTCACTGAACATAGCGGTCAATGAGGACTACTGAGAACTCAAGAACAATGGCAGTGGGTTTTTGATCCTACTGCACGTACTGGCTTTGTGGGAGTCTAGGCAGTTTGGATGCTCACCTTACTAGACCTGGATGGAGGTGGGTGGTCCTTGGACTTCCCACAGGGCAGGGAACCCCGATTGCTCTTTGGGCTGACGAGGGAGGGGGACTTGATTGGGGGAGGGGGAGGGAAATGGAAGGCGGTGGCGGGGAAGAAACAGAAATCTTTAATAAATAAATAAATTTAAAAAAAGACAATAAATTCTGGTAAAGATATGAAGAAACAGTATCCTTACTCACTATTGATGAGAACACAAATTTACATAGACACAATGCAAAGCAACATGAGGATTCCATGTTGGGGAAAAACAAAAAATGTAACTATCATATGACCCAGCTATGACATTCAGGTAGATACTCTGAGGACATTAAGTCAACACACCAGAGAGAATATCCATGTTTGCTGCTGCTCTTTCATGGTAGCCAGAAAATGGAACCAGCCAAGATATCCATCAACAAATGAACAGATTAAAAACAAAAATGTAATACATACATAAAGGGATTTCATGAAGCCATAACGAAAACAGAATCATAACATTTGCAGCAAAGTAAATGGAACTGGAAATAATTATGTTAAGTTGATTACATCAGATTCAGAAAGAGAAATGTTTTCTCTCATATGTGGAATCTAAACTTAAAATTATACATATTGATGGATATATTTGTATGTATATATATATATGTATGTATGTATGTACTAAAATGTTTGTGTGTAGGTCATGAAACTAGAGGAATCATGAGAAGTAAGAAATCTTAAGGGATGGAATGCGTGACAAAAGGATAATGAAACACATGGGAAGGGAGGCTGGGGATGCAGCTAAATCGGCAGTGTCACAGTTCCAACACTATAGAAAACCAGGCATGGTGGCACACGTCTACAATCCCAACACTCTGAAGTTTAAAGTAATTCCTGGCTATATACTGAGTCTGAAACTAGTCTAGAACACAAGCTCCTGTCTCAAAATAAAAGACAAAGAAGAAAAAGCAGCAAGAAGGGCCATCTGAGGAAAGGAAGGGTGTCCACCAAAGGAGGGTAGGAAGACAGTGGGGAGGGTGATGAATTAAAGTAGAACAACACATCTGTGGGGAAATGCAGGCATAAAACCCATTGCTTTTAGGAAGAAATCCTGGTGAGTTCTTTCATTTTCCCCCTACGGCGGGATGACATGGCAAGAAGGCTGTGTATAGTCCAGGTAGCCCTCAGCAAACACTGGCTGTCAGTGCTCCGATCTTACACTATCCAGCAGGGACAAACAAACTCCTGTTATGTATAAGCCACCCTATCTATGGTAGGGATTTTAAATTGTTTTTGTTTGGTTTGTTTTGGGGGGTTGTTTGTTTTGCACACATGCACACATGCAGAGAGAGAGGAAGAGAGAGAGAGGGGAGAAAAAGAAGGGAGAGGAGGGGAAGAGAATAGAAGAAATTTGGGTAATACAGTTACAATATACTAATGTCAATATATTGATGACTTGATTGTAATATAGTTTTGAAAAATATTATCATTAGGAAAAAATTGGTAAAATATATCTGAGATCTCTATTATTTCCTACAATTATCTCAACCTATAATTGCCTCAAAAATATAAAGGAAATGAATATGGAAAGTGGCTGATGCCTTCATAATAAACTTTTCATACTATTTTACCTCATCTATAAACATATATTACTTTGATGAAAAAGAAAATGTATTTTCCCTAAAGTAATGTATTCTGTGTAAATTATTTGTTTTACATTGTTCACTAAGTTAGCTGTTTGTCTTTCATTTTAAGGATATAACAACTTCTAGACAAAGATCCAATATTACATATTGATACCCAGAAACAGAGTTATAGTAGGCAAATTATCAAATAAGATGACCAAAACCTTAAACTGAACCACAAAGTCCTCCTGTCAAAATAACTAAGAATCTTCTACCATCATTGAGCACCTTAAAAAAACTAAAGCCTCCTCTTTGTCCTTGTTGCCAATGTGGAAGAAAAGAATTCCATGAAAATTTGGAAACTATGTAGTAGAGGATCCATGTCATCCTCATACAAATAACCTTATAGTTCTATAACTAACAGAGTTCATTATTACTGACATGCAGTGAGGGATTATATTCTTAGCACGTCATCCCAAGCATTTTTGTTATTCAATCCTCTTGCCAATCCTAATAGGTACTATCTATGGACAAATTACAACATAGAAATAATGTGTACTTTCCTAGTCAGAGAGCTAGTGCAATGTATCAAACTTTCCCCCATTAATCTCTAACTCTACAAATAAAGATTCTAGTCATCCATTCTATTATTCCACTTAAAAATACCTATCAACAACTATCATGACCTCTTCCCACACAGAAGCACCACCAGTGAGTTTCTGATTGGACTGTATGTGTCTGAGAACCAAGTGGGACTTTTCCATTGGCTCTATCAGTCACTATCCCCCTCCCAACTGAAATTACCCCCATGTCATTCCACACTCTAGGAGCAACCACTTCAGTATTGCCTCTTAATTACTAAGATTCCAACCAACTTAACCAATCACCAGTCTATAGGACTACTATACAACAAACCAAAGACAAGGCTAGCTCCTTCCATATTTTCTAACGGTGTGTCTTTGGGCAAGTCTTAGGGAGGGTTTCTATTGCTGTGAAGAGACACCATGACGACAGCAACTCTTATAAAGGAAAAACATTTAATTGGGTGGCTTACATTTTCAGAGGTTTTGTCCATTATCATCATGGTACAACGTGGTGGCATTCAGGCAGACATAGTGCTGGAGAAGCTCAGTCCTACATCTTGACCCACAGGCACAAGGGACTGGTGTGAGACACTGGGCGTGGCTTGATCATATGAGACCTCAAAGTCTCCATAGTGACACACTTCCTCCAACAAGACCAAACGTACTCCGACAAAGCTTCATCTCCTAATAATGTCACTCCCTAGGAGCTCATGGGGGCAATTACATTCAAACTACCAGTCAGTTTTGGTGAACATTCTTACTCATTTCCTAGCCCTCTACACTCAAACACACACAAGAGAGTTCCATACTCACACTTCCTTATCTGTCTCCATGCAAGCCTAACTTGGCCTGTCACATCTTCCCTAAGGGAGAAAATAGCAGCCGTTATAAAGGTGCACGAAACTTCCATGTACTCAGCTCCTTCTTCCCTCTCTTCCTACCAAAGAAAACTAATCTTATTCTGCATAGAACTAAATCCTCCTAGAACAGTGAAATGTTCTTAAGCCAATAGCTCCTTCTCTCCTGCCTTCCTGAAAATCAAAAGCCATACTTCAAATGGAAGTGTACACTGGGTTTAAATACTGTCTGTCAAGTGACAGCCATCCAACAAGAAGCACTTATAAAAGGTTTGGTGATGAGGACCTGAAATCATGTTGGAGAAGATGTCCTGGCTAGTTTTATGTAAACTTGACACAAGCTAGAGATATATTAGAGGAGGAACCTCCATAAGATCAGGCTGCAGACAAACGTGTAAGAGCATTTTCTTAGCTGGTATAGATGGGGGAGGTCCCAGCCCATTGTGGGTGATGCTGTCTCTGGCATGGTGGTGGTCCTGGGTTCTGTAATAAAGCAGGCTGAGAAGACAGTAAGCAGCATCCCTACAAGATCCCTACATTCAGCTTCTGCCTCCAGGTTGAATTAGTTTTTAAGTCATAGTTCATATGTGCTTTTGCTCTCTAAGTCAGCTACGAAGTTCGCAGGGTCTTTCGGGTCTATTAGAGACATAAGGGGAATGGCAGGGATAAGGGAATTGAGGCATTTACGTGGGATATTCTTTCCGCAAGCTTTTCAGCTAAAACGAAGAGCAGACCAAGAAATGAAGCACCGTTTGCTGTTTTAAACTGTGAGTATTATGAAACAAACATCTGGAAGTGAGGAACACAGCGTCGGAGCAACGAAGAGAAGGTTACGTTCACTTAAATGTCACCCGTGTAAGAGTTCCTACACGCCACGCCAGCAGCGCAGAGACGGCGGGTGCGCACTGGAGAAGCGACTCCTCTCACAAAGTTTGGGCGGGAAAGCGGTGCAGTGAAGATACCTCCTGTCCTGATGTGGTAAGCAACAGAGTAAACGGGGACGAATGAATGGCCAGACTCCGGCTAACACACTCATTCTAAATCTCTGCCCAGCGGCGCCTTCCGTCCTCCGTCTGCCGCCCACGCGCTCGGTTCCCGGGCAGGGGGACAGTGCGAGGGCGCCCTGCCCCACACCGACCGCCACAACCCGCGCGTGCCCATCAGCCCGGGCCAGGGCCAGCACGGGAAGCCCACGGAGCAGGGCGCCGCGCGCTCGGTTTCCACAGCGACTGCAGAGCGTACCTTAGACCCGCCAGCGCGGCCGCCGCCGGACATCTCCCACTCGCACGGCCCACCCCTCGCCCTCACTCCCAGCCCCTTCCGGAATCCATGCCCTCCGGATGCCGCCCCTCGCCCGCTCCGCCCCCTCGCGCGCCCCGCCCCTTCCGGAAACTGTAGCCCGGGTTCCAAAGGCTTAGGGCGGGTTTTCTTAGTGTTTGGGCGCCCGAGGGCGCTGCTGTGCTAGGCTGTTCCTCACTCTCCCTGAGGCGCCTGGGAAGTGCTCTACGGGCCACCCTGAAATAAGTACCCTAAGTAGACTAGAATACAATAATTATTGTTAATTAGTAGTAAAACGCTAGTAAGTCAGAAAAAGCAGTTCCCTATCTAAGGGAGAATTCGCAAGTATCAAGAGCAAGGATTACCAATTTTTAAAAAGACTTCAGGAACTCTAGTTGGATTTGTTATAAAGTTGATTTCACACACTATGGATCTGAGGTGAAGTCAGAGAACTTCCGTTCTTGTTTCTAGATGCTGGTCCAGAGATTAATTTGGAAGAAGTCATTCCTTGGATGTGGTTTTTTTTTTTTTGTTTGTTTGTTTTTTTTTGTTTTTGTTTTTGTTTTTTTTTTTGGTTTTTCGAGACAGGGTTTCTCTGTGGCTTTGGAGCCTGTCCTGGAACTAGCTCTGTAGACCAGACTGGTCTCGAACTCACAGAGATCCGCCTGCCTCTGCCTCCCGAGTGCTGGGATTAAAGGCGTGCGCCACCGTCGCCCGGCTTTCCTTGGATGTTTTAAAGCACTTGAACATACTTGTGACTGGGGGCTTTGAGAATCTTCCAAACCAACAGGAAGAAGAGCTGGTACTTGAGTGGAAACTGGATTAGTAGAAGAGCCTGTAAAGATTTCTGATGTCGAAAAAACAGTAAATTGTTGAGAATGTGTTGGCATGAAACTTGTGTAGAAACTGGCTTCACAAGGGAAGACTCTAAAGATACATATTGAAGAAAATTACTAAATAATTTACATTCTTGAAAAAAAAAGTCTTGGCATGGGCAAAGAAAAGGGTTCTCAGATAGTTGTGTTCACAAATACGTACAGAAGTGGAGCTTAGAGCCAGGGGTGATGACTCAAGTCTATAAACTAAATACAGTCATGGAAAACAAGACCCTCACTCTGTAATGAATTAGAGAAACTACTGAAAGTGAAGCAGTTTTAAATACAGCATCCTCCAAAATGGGACACCAGCATAGAAAAAAGGGAAGAAAAAAAAAAAAAAAGGCCAAAATGCTGGCATACTGACTTGGCGCAAGACGGTGGGTTTTTTTCTGTCTGTCTGTCTGGGTATTTTGAAACTATATAGCCCTGGCTGTCCTAGAGCTATGTAAACCAGGTTGGCCTCAAACTCACAGAGATCCTTCTGCTGCTGCCTCCTGAGGGATTTTTGCTGTGCACTATCACACCTGACAAGACAGCTTCTTTTAAAGTTCCTAGTTGCAAGAAATTCCAGACCTCCTTTCCCCATAGGCTGCTACTTTAGCGAATTACAATCTCCACATTCTTCCAGCATGGCCCCTTTCCCAGATTTCCCATCCTAATGGTCAAATGCAATGCCTCATCTAATGGCAACTCCCAAGGCTTGAAAGTGCCTTCACTCCTGTTGTGAGCCCAGGCACATAACCAGCTTGCAGCCTTTCCACCCTGGAGATCTGAGACAAGCAGACACAGCCTGCCAGCTGGGGAAGAAGGGAGTCTAGCACTTCCTGTTTATCTGTAACCCTTTGATGGGCACTAAGTGCATCTCATATTGAAAATTTACTACAAGGATATATTTCTAGTATTAAAGGAACCAAGAATTCAATGTCAGAAATAGCAAGTTCAAGGCTATCCTGGGCTATATAAAAATAAACACTAAGTTTAGTTTCTTCTTCAAATACACTTTTTTTGTCTTTCTAGGAATATGTAGGTTTTTCTATCGATTTGTACTCCATCTGTAGCCCTGATACAGTGCTAGACTGTCACTTCCTCTTATAAAACTCTTCTTTGCTGAGTGTTTCTGCTCAAACTTCTGTAGACACAGATTTGAGTCTGAAGGGAACCTGCAGGAGCTATAGGAACACATGCTCAAATACACCAGTTCTGTGTCTCGCTGCAAAGAAGTGGACCACAGATATGTGGTTAGAAATACAAATACAGAAATAAATAGACAAAAATAGAAATACAAACACAAATAGTCTATTTAAACTGAAAGCCCTCCCAAGAATAAGAGGGAGCTAGTGAGTTTGAAAAACAAACAAAATGTGCTTCAAAAACACTGGGCCCAAAGCCTCATGACCCTTGATTGGTCGTCTACGTATGCCCTCCTCACCAATATTCATATACTTTGTTTTTTCTTATGCATGCTCAATTTGTTGAATAAGACCAGGTGAGGGATGATTTCTTAGCTTTCTCTGCCTGTTGATTTCTTTTATATGTTAATATGGATCCAGCATTCTCTAGTCTGTAATCTCCTGCCATAATTCTGCCATGAAAGTTGTGATCCCAAACATCTTTTTTAGGAATTTCAACTAATCAGTCATTCTCCTACAACCAATCCCATACTGATGAAAGGCATGGTCCCTGCCTAAGGATGACCACAATCTGTGGGTCGGAAAAGAGGATTTTCTGTAGAAGGAAATAGTTGAAATCAGAAAGAGTTTAGTTTGAAATAGTTGCATATCTTAGGAGACACAAATTTTACAAGATTAAAATACAAGGTTTAAGCAAGAGTAATGTAATTATGTCAACTGATAATCCACCAAAGGACGTGCTCAAGGAAAACCATGGCTTCATTCATTTCTGAATAGTTATTCTTTTTATCTTGTTCTCATGGCTGTGATTGTCAGAAAGAATAAAACCCATGACTTTATATTAAGACTATGGCAAGTGCGGCTGGAGAGATGACTTAGAGGTTAAAGGGACTTGTTGTTCTTGCGGAAGACCCAGCTTTGGTTGACAGCACCCACATCAAGCATAATAGCATCTGTAACTTCAGTTCCATAAGATCCACTGCCCTCTTCTGGACTCTATGGGTACTGCATACATGTGGTATGCAGACATAAGCAGGAAAAAATAACCATATATATATATAATAAAAATAAATTAAATATTTCAAAATAACTTGGTGAAATAGAAAAAAACTTTAAGAAAATGCAATAGTGGAATACATTAAAAGGAAAAGAGTATAAACCTGCTGCCATTGAGTGCCAAAAGGTAGATAAATCTATCTGAATACCTTTATATACACAGAGCTTGGAACCTGCCTATAATATAGACTTTCCTACATTATCCTCCTGTGTGAACTCCTCTTCCTTGGATTTTTGTTTATTCTTCTGGGAGAAATATCTCCCTCTACTTGCCTAAGGAACACAATGGGCGAGGTATTTCCTTTCCCTGGTTGAGCACATTTAGGGACGTTATACATGTAGCCTCTATCTGCCCATGAGTCTTGGGTCACATCTGGTGAAAGTGGCGAGGAGACCATCTGTTTATCATTGCTTCTCTGTCCCGCCATCCAAACCTGAGCTATCTTGGAAGAAAACTTTCAGAGAAAGTCAATAAAGAGATTAACACGACT
Source organism: Microtus ochrogaster (assembly GCF_000317375.1). Lineage (NCBI taxonomy): Eukaryota > Metazoa > Chordata > Mammalia > Rodentia > Cricetidae > Microtus > Microtus ochrogaster. Next base: position 560,935 of record NW_004949175.1, on the reverse strand, counting down.
CTCCTGGAGTCCCCTGGTTCTGCTCAATCTAGAATCTGACTTCAGTTCCTCTGCTCTGTTCACAAGTAGGTCATGGTAGAACTTAGATTTGTATCATAGCTGGGAGTTGTTGCAATTGCCTATACATAGCATTTAATGGGATATGAGACCTGAGTTATCTTTAGTCTCTTTTCAGAGTCTAGATTTTTGGGTTTTTGCTTTATCATACTATTGTAATTTTTTAACTATACTTTCTGCTAGGTGTTGAAGATCATGCTGGTAAACATAGCTAACCATTTCTCTTTTTTTTTAAAAGACAGTTGAGGTTCTTTGGGGGTTACTTGTAGTGTGATTAATAAAAACCAAGAGACAGATATTGAAGTTCAAGCTGAAGGTCAGAAAAGCAAAACTGCAAGTCACTGGCACTTACCTCTACTTCAGTCTCAAATGGCAGTCCTGCCTCCAGAAATCCTGACAATAAGATTGCCTGAGAACTGTCTCCTCCCACCTTATATTCTTCTCTGGGGATGGGATTAAAGGCATGCACCACTACTGCCCGGTTTCTATGGCAAACTAGTGTGGAGACTGGGATTAAAGATGTGTGTTACCACTGCCTGATCTGTAAGACTGAACAGTGGAGCTGTTTTACTCTCTGATATTCAGGCAAGCTTTATTAAATTTATGAAAGTACAATTGAGATATCACTATATTTCTGCTTTTTGTCTAAAATAAAAATAAGGCTATAACTAATAAAAGAAAAACTATATACAATAAGTACAATAACTAGATACAATATATGCAGTCAATAAATATATAAACAATGTCTAGTCCATTTGCATTTGGCAAATTCAGAGAAAATACTTCATATCTATCCTGCCTTGGTGAGTCCAAAATCTTGTACCTATTTTACTTTCTATCATAACTAGCTTTCTGCATCAGGTAAATAAGGAAAACTGTAACTATAACCATCTAACTTCAACTCCCTCAGAGACCCCAAAGAAATATATTAACTGAGTAAACAGAAAGTGCTTGTACTTCCAAAAAAATGTGAAAAATGACAGAAACAAGTGAGTTCCTGGATAGTCACCCAAAGTTCCTCTGCAATGTCTTATCTGACAGGCATTTTGTAAAGCAGGATGATCTAAAAGGCTATCCCAATGTTTGGCAGTCACTTTCCTTTGTGTCCTGCTTGCCTAATTAGGACAGCATACTGTCAACAATCAAGACAAGGCATTTTCTTGGCCAGTGATTTACTTTTGTCACAAAAAAGTTAACTCCATGTGGAGTTTCTTTGATGCCCATTATCTTCCCTGAAATAGATTGGTGCTGCTAGGAGCAGACATGTCTCATTGTTATTTAAAAAAAAAAGAGCCTATATTATTAAAACATCTTACATGCCATATTCTGTAAATCTCTAAAGTGTTTGAAGATAATCTGTCTATCTAAAATATACCTTTGTTTGACCTTAAAAACATACCTAGGGCTGGAGAAATGGCTCCGTGGTTAAGAACACTGGTTGCTCTTCCAGAGGTCCTGAGTTCAATTCCCAGCAACCACATGGTAGCTCACAACCATCTGTAATGAGATCTGGCACCCTCTTCTGGCGTCCGGGCATACATGAAGGCAGAATATTGTATACATAAATAAATCTATAAAAAAAACATACCTAACATGACTATAATTTTGATTATAATAGATGACTAATTACTAACTTGTATTTCCTTATTATCCTAAACAGTAAGTAATAATAGCTTTCAAAAACTAGAAGTTTGCATTACGTTTATAAATGAGTTGTATAGGTACAATAACTTGAACAAGATTAGAAACATATGCATAGCATATTTTAACAAAATTAATCTCAAATTTGTATCAATAGACAAAATTTGTATACAAGATACAAAAGTCAAATCCAATGTAAAATATTTAAAAATAATAGCTGATTTTTAAAAGTAGATTCAATAATTTACCCATTTATCTTATCATAGCTTTATCCCCCTTTTACTTATTTAAAAAAAAACCTTGAATCTAATTTTTACGTTAGCTTTTTTTCTGACTATTACCAATAATAACTTATAACCAACACCCCTAAACCATGACAAATATCCACAATCCATTGAACAACCAAAAATCACCTACCCTATCTCAAGGGAATGTGGGTGTCATATTCTTAAATTTACTTTTGCTGTCTGGTGGGGGGAGGAGCAATGGTATCTTTAAAGAATCCTGAAAAGAAAAGATTTTGGTTAATTGTCAAATCCTGAAAGAGGTAACTTTATCATTTGCTACCCAGTCTCTGCGTATTGGGAAAAGGCAAGGCTTGTTTCGAGTCCTGGCTAGAGTAGACTGTTAGATTGGATCATCTCTGTTACCCACTTTGAAATTGTCCTGAACAATTGTAATCCAAAGGCAATCTTGATGTGGTATTTTTCAGCTTAGTGGTGTTAACAGAGTCCTGGAGAGACTGTCATTGTGGAGCCTCATTCTCCTTTTGGAGACTTCAAAGGTGGCTGTTAGGAGTGTTCATGGTTGCCTGGCGATGGTGGAGTTCGAGGCCAGCCTGGTCTACGAGAGCTAGTTCCAAGACAGGCTCCAAAACCACAGAGAAACCCTGTCTCTAAAAACCAAAAAAAAAAAAAAAAAAAAAAAAAGAGTGTTCATGGTTCACAGCAGAAAACTGAACTGAAATCATGTATAGAAAGGTAGATGAAACCTTTTTCTAGAATTAGTTAGTAATACTCTATATGACCATTAATATCATGACCAAAAGTCTTAAATATATATGTAATATATGTATATATAAAAAATCTTTTATCTTAAGAAAAGCTGTTAAGAGGTCAATATAAAACCAAAGGAGTATGCAATTAGTAGCAATAAAATAGTCCTTAAATATTTGCTTTTCTTTTGTGCCATATCAGGTGACTTTTCTGACATGAGACAGAGATTTTAGATTTCAGTTTAATAAGCATGCTTGGGTTCAGAGAAGGACAAAGACACACTCTAATGCCAAAGCCAGCTTTTATTTTTAAGTGAGTCAGGGCTACCATTATATTGAGAAGTAAGGAGATAGGTATGTTTAGGTAGTGAGATTTTACCCTGTAGAGAATATTGGTAACATAAGTCAGATTTTTCTTTGCTTATTGATTCTTCCTGAATAGTTCTCTTTTCTTCTTTAGGCATCTAGATGTCTAAGGTTTCTTGACTTCTTGACAATGAGTGTTTTCTATTTTCCTACAAAGATAAGAACAGAACCCTGCCCCAACCTTTATGAGGTCTCCTTACAACTTGTAGGTTGTCATCTCTATGAATCAGCTGTCATTTCTCTTTATCAAGAGGTTTCTCCTTTTCAAACCAAATCTTGATTAATTTTTATGATAGTCATAGTTTTTCTTCTCCTGTGAAAATAAGAGTGAAATCCCTTCCCCAACACAACACATTTCCTAGTTTCCATCCTGAGGTCAATACAACCTTGAAGTACACTGGCTGATTTAATTCAAAAGTTTTTTTTTCTATTATCCAATGTCTCTCTGCAGCTGTTGTTTCTTTCTCATTAGCACTAAGAAAATTCAAGGTTGGGGCTGGAGAGATGGCTCAGTGGTTAAGAGCATTGCCTGCTCTTCCAAAGGTCCTGAGTTCAATTCCCAGCAACCACATGGTGGCTCACAACCATCTGTAATAAGGTCTGGTGCCCTCTTCTGGCCTGCAGACATACACACGGACAGAATATTGTATACATAATAAATAAATAAGTATTAAAAAAAAGAAAATTCAAGGTTAATAAAGCATTAGGCAATCTATTTCTGGGGGTCTTTATTATCCCTTTCTGTTATTTAACATATCCTTTATAGTTCAATTTGATCTTTCTATAACTGCCTGATCTGCAGGATTGTGTGGTATACCTGTAATGCACTTTGCATTATAATAAGCAAAGAACTGTTTCACTTTCTTAGAGACATATGCTGGAGAATTGTCTGTCTTTATTTGTGCAGGTATACTCCTGATGGTCATAATTTCTAGAAAATGTGTGATTACCAATTCAATCTGTTCCCAACTCAAAGGAGTTGCTCATTGAAAATCTAAATAAGTATCAATGGTGTGGTGTACATATTTAAGTTTTCCAAATTATACAAAATGGAACACATTAGTCTGCCAGATTTTATATCTTTGAGCACCCTTTGGATTACTTCCTGCAGGTAGTAGTGTTTGGTTGTATAAAGAGCAAGTAGTGTTGACAGAGGTTTCTGTCCCGTCCAGTACTGTAGCCATTCAGTCCCAAAAAAACACACAGAGGTCTACATTAATCATAAACTGGTTGGCCTATTAGCTCAGGCTTCTTTTTAACACTTGCATCTTGGATTAACCCATAATTGTTGTCTGTGTTAGCCACATGGCTTGGTACCTTTTATCAACAAGGCATTCTCATCTTGATTCCTCTGTGTCTGACGACTGCTGACTGACTCCTCTTCCCAGAATTCTCCTGTTCTGGTTGCCCCGCCTCTACTTCCTGCCTAGCTACTGGCCAATCAGCATTTTATTAAAACAATACAAGACCATTGTCCCACAGCAAAGTAGGACATTTCCTTATAATTTCTTTGGCTTGTTGCCATGTGATGGAAAAGTCCTTTTGTAAACCTTTACTATTGACATGATGTTTTTCATGAAATTCTGAGGCCTTCAGCACATTTCCAATCAATAATTGATTGATTTCTCAATTACCTTGTGCTAGAGGACCTGGAAGACCCATATGGGATCAGATGTGTATTATGTATATAGGATGATGCCTATTCCTGATTATATCTTGTACCCAAATAAATAATTAAGTCAATTCTGAATTTTATCATCTGATAAAAATTCAGTGGTTTCAATATGTAAAACAGTGCTTTCTGCATGTTACGAACCAGTAAATATGTTGACAGATTCTTAAAAATCCCTTTGTATCATGAGAGTAGCATATAATTCTGACTTTAGGACAGATTCATAAGGACTTTACTCTATTTACATTTTCTGATTTGTAACATGCTTTTCCTGATTTATTTGTATCAGTATGGAATATAGGGGCTCCAGTTATTGGTGTTTCCCATACAATGTGAAGAAGGATCCAATTAGTTCTCTTTATAAATAAAATTATCTCACTTTTGGGGTAGTTGTTGTTAATCTTTCCCCCCAAAATAATATTGCAAGCTCTTTGCAACAGTTCACTTTCTACCCATAATTTGTTAACTTCATCATTAGTAATGGTACTACAATTTCTGCTGGGTCTATTCCTGCTAATTGATGGAGTCTCAATTTTTCTTTTAGAATTAACTCAGAGACCATTTCTACATAAGTTTTCTTTTTTACTTGGTTTATGTGGCAAAAAGATACATCCGAAGATAGCATATTCCCTTTGCATTAAAATTCCTGTAGGAGAATGTTTGGAGGGTAATATGACCAGAATGCAGTTAAGATATGAATCCAAGCCAGGCAGTGGTGGGGCACACCTTTAACATCAGCACTCAGGAGGCAAAGGCAGGCGGATCTCTGTGAGTTTGTGGTCAGCCTGATCTACGAGAGCTAGTTCCAGGACAGACTTCAAAGCTACAGAAAAACCCTGTCCCAGAAAAACAAACAAAAATAAAGTTACAGAGAAACCCTGTCTCAAAAAATAAAAAACAAGCAAACAAACAAACAAAAAGATTTAGATCCACATATGCCTCCTGTAATTTCTCTTCAATCAAAATCAATTGTCTCTCAGCTTCAGTTGATAAGTCCCTGGGACTATTTTAATAAGTCCCTGGGACTATTTAAGTCCTTGTCACCATCTGTGGTTTTGTTTAAATTAATCAGGTCTTTAGGACCTATCTCAATAGTGGGCCATAGATGGGAAATGTCTCCTAGCAATCTTTGGAAGTCATTAAGAATCTACAGTCTATCACTCCTAATTTTCAGCTTTTGTGTTTTGATTTTCTATAAACCTATTTTATAACCTAAATAATTAATAGAATCTTTTCTTTGCATATTTTCAGGAACAATTTGTGATTTCCAACAAGGTAAAAATTTTCTTTAATTCATCAAACATTATTTCTAAAGTATCTACATTTGAATCAGATAGTAAATTCTCACCTATTTAATGGTAAATTTTAGATTCATGAAATTGCTTACATATCATTTCCAATGGCTGACTTACAAAATATTGGCACAGGGTGCGGCTATTTAACATTCCCTGTGGTACAATCTTCTGTTGATACCTCCTAGTAGACTGAGAATTATTATAAGTAGGTACTGTAAAGGCAAATTTTTCTCTGTCTTCTTCTTGTAAAGGTATAGTGAAGAAACAATTCTTTTTTCATAGTTTTTTATTTATTTTATTGAGCTATACATTTTTCTCTGCTCCCTTCTTTTCCTCTCCTTTCCCCTTCAACCCTCTCCCATGGTCCCCATGCTCCCAATTTACTCAGGGGATCTTGTCTTTCTCTACTATCCATATAGATTAGATTCACATATCTCTCTCTTAGGGTCCTCTTTGTTGTCTGGGTTCTCTGGGATTGTGATTTGTGGACTGGTTTTCTTTGTTTTATGTTTAAAAACCACTTAGGAGTGAGTACATATGATAATTGTCTTTCTGGGTTTGGGTTACCTCACTCAAAATGATGTTTTCTAGATCCATCCATTTGCCTGCAGATTTTAAGATGTCATTTTTTTCTGCTGTGTAGTACTCCATTCTATAAATGTGCCACATTTTTCTTATCCATTCTTTCATTGAGGGGTATTTAGGTTGTTTCCAGGTTATGGCTATGACAAACAGTGCTGCTATGAACATAGCTGAACACATGTCCTTGTGTCCTTGTGGTATGATTGAGCATCCTTTGGGTATATACCCAAAAGTAGTATTTCTGGGTCTTAAGGTAGGTTGTTTCCTAATTTTCTGAAAAATCACCATACTGACATCCAAGGGGGCTGTACCAGCTTGCACTCCCACCAGCAATTCAGGAGTATTCCCTTTACCTCACAACCTCTCCAGAATAACTTGCCATCAGTGTTTTTGATCTTGGCCATTCTTACATGTGTAAGATGGAATCTCAGAGTTGTTTTGATTTGCATTTCTCTGATGGCTAAGATGTTGAACATTTCCTTAAGTATCTTAAATCCATTTTAGATTCATCTGTTGAGAATTCTCTGTTTAGGTTTGTACCCCATTTTTTTATTGGATTATTTGTTCTTTTGATGTCAAGTTTCTTGAGTTCTTTGTATATTTTGGAGATCAGACCTCTGTCTGATGAGGGGTTGATGAAGATCTTTTTCCATTCTATAGCTGCCATTTTGTCTTGTTGATCATGTCCTTTGCTTTACAGAAGCTTTTCAGTTTCAGGAGGTCCCATTTATTAATTGTTTCTCTCAGTGTCTGTGCTACTGGGGTTATATTTAGGAAGTAGCCTCCTGTACCAATGCATTCAAATGTACTTCCCACTTTCTCTTCTATGAGGTTCAGTGTGGCTGGTTTTATATTGAGGTCTTTGATGCATTTGGACTTGAGTTTTGTGCATGGTGATAGATATGGGTCTATTTTTATTCTTCTACATGTTGATATCCAGTTATGCCAGCAGCATTTGTTAAATATGCTTTCTTTTTTTCCGTTTTTTTTTTGTTTGTTTGTTTTTTGCTTCTTTGTCAAAAAGCAGGTGTTCGTATGTGTGTGAATTAATATCTGGGTCTTCTATTTGGTTCCATTGGTCCTCCTGTCTGTTTTTATGCCAATACCAGGCTGTTTTCAGTACTGTAGATCTGTAGTAGAATTTGAAGTCAGGGATTGTGATGCCTCCATAAGTTCTTTTATTGTATAGGATTATTTTGGTTATCCTGGGTTTTTTGCTTTTCCATATGAAGTTGAGTATCATTCTTTCGAGGTCTGTGAAAAATTTTGCTGGAATTTTGAAGGGCATTGCATTGAATCTCTAGATTGCTTTTGGTAAGATTGCCATTTTTACTATGTTAATTTTACCTACCCAAGAATAAGAGAGATCATTCTACTTTTTGGTGTCTGAAGAAACAATTCTTTTAAGTCAATATCTACAAGAGGCCATCCTTTAGGCAATAGGGAAGGCAAAAGAGTTCTAGATTGTAGAAGAGTACAGATTTTTAATGTAGGCCTTGGCCCTGCCTCTATGAGATGAGCTGATGGGACAGACTTAGTTGACTTTCCAGGGGAAGCCTTATCCTCTTTTGATGTGGAAGTCTGTTCTGTGTGCTGTGATTGCCGTTAATGAATAAAGAAACTGCCTTGGTTTGTTGATAGGGCAGAACTCAGGTAGGCGGGGAGGACTGGACTGAATGCTGGGAGAAAGAAGGGTGGAGTCAGAGAGACTCCATGATCCACCACCAGAGATAGACATGCTGAAACTTTGCTGGTACACCACAACCTTGTGGTAGTACACAGATTAATAGAAATGGGTTAAATGAAGATGTAAGAGTTAGCCAATGAGAAGGTAGAGCTAATGGGCCAAGCAGTGATTGAAATAATATGGTTTCTGTGTGATTATTTTGGTTCTGGGTGATCGGGACAAACAAGTGGCCCTCTTCTTTCACTCCTTGAGGAACATATGCAGATGGGTGAGGAAAAGGTCGGGGGAGTAGGAAGAGAAGAGGGCTTAGAACTGGAATTGGTATGTAAAAATAAATAAATAATAGTTAAAAACCTAGAATGAGTCTCTGATGACCCACTATGGCTGGATTAATGGCCCTCTTTGTGAGGAAAAATTGGAAGCCCAACTTCTAGTACAGAAACAATTATTAAAACTAACAATATAGAACCTTCAGCCGGTCCTTTCAATTCCCCTATTTTTGTAATTCATAAAAAAGACAGAGAATAAATTTCTACTGCTACATGATCTCTGGGGCACAAATATTACTAGGAAAACTGTGGGATTCTCCAAGCCAGGGTTTCCTGATCCTATTGACTCTTCAAGAACGTTATATTATTATACTAGACTAAAAAGACCGCCTTTTCTTTATTCCCTTAAACCTGATTGTAAAAAACATTCTTCATTCTCTGTTCCTACCTTAAGCAATCAACAGCAATGATTCATTATCAATGGAAGATTTTACCGAAAGAGATATAATAACCCTCCTCTACATGTTAGTATAATGTACTTGAAATGATTTAAGCCAGTGCTGATTAAATCCCCAATATGTTGGCCATTCATTACACAGATGACATTCTCCTCTCCTGCTCACCTGATCACTACTTAAATGAGTACTTAACTTCCATGGTAAATAAACTCAAAAAACAAATTTGAACATAGCTCTGGATAAAACACAAAAGCAATGATCTAGGATATACTATTGCCATAATCATTTCTGCTTAGAACTTCCCAAACAATGTCCCTCAATTGCCAATCAAAAGAAAATTTGGACCATGTCAGTTATGTACATCTTTATCTGCCTACTACCACTAAAGATTTATCTCTGCTCTTTAATTTAATTTATAGAGGAAACTCTTTTTTTTTCATGTTCCGAATGCTGATTTTATTTTAGTAATTTAGGGAAGAGCAAGGGAGCTCTGCAAAAAAACAAAGGATACCATTCTGTTCAGAGTAATGAGAAAAGCTTAAAGGTCAAGCTCATGCCATGTCTCCTCATGATGGGTGGATTGAGGACAAGGTTCACTTGGGATATGTGCAGGGATTAGATTGCATTCAGGCCACACAGGAAGGCATCTTTATTATTCTCTTGTCACAGAAGGCAGAGCATCCACTGGCTCAGTTGTGTTCTTCTCATTTCTACTCCCACTGTCTAGCGGAGCATTTACCAGATGAATGCTCATGAGCAGAGACCATGCAACTTGCACTGGTCACCTTGAGGGCTTCCTTCACTGTAGAGGTCAGAGGGAACTTGCCCTGGTTAAAGAAAGAGCCACTGAAGTCATCCATGCCAAGAGCCCAGATCACGGCACCTCCAAAATTGTTCTGCTGAAGCCACTGGGCCTTGATAAGAAAGCTCCTGACATTGTCATAGCCAACCCACTCATTCCTTGGTAGGCATAGGGCACTTCCTGAGAGCCTTCCCAGATCTGAGTGGCTCCTTTTGTGAGGAAGGTACAAACCTCATAGTAGGCCAAGATCCCAGATTCCTGTGTGTAGGGACCTTCAGGGCCAGGGCTTGAGGTTGGGGCACCAATTCCATTGTTAGATGGGTCAGTCAGGGAGAAGGTTTGTGCATATGTTGCGAATCCATCAATAAGCTTCTCAGATGCAGCTCCATTTCTCACCCAGTACTTCATGATGTAATCTGGGATAGCTGGGGTATCTCATAGGCAGACTCAATGGTGGAAATGATACCAGCTACTGAAGCAGTGACCATCAGCCTTGGCTTCTTGCTTTCCAGGGATTCTTGCTGAAAAGCTTCAGACATTTCCTCAGTGTCTTATCCAGTCATCTTCAATGTAGAGTCCATGTTTCTGGTCAGAGCTTCCCCAGCCATCAGTACTCTGCCTGAGAAATTTCACTAACAGGCTTTTAGAGAAAACTCTTAGTTAACCTCTATAAGAAACATAACACCCAAAGCAGAGAGAGTTATTAACTTATTAAATAATGCTGCTGCTAAATTGATAGCATAGAATTAATCCCCTAATTCCTTATCAATTGCTTACACTTTCTTCTTCCTTACCACCTACTGGAATTATGTATCAACAAGTTAATGATATTACAGAAATTTATGCCTGTCATAATTCTCTGCAACAATATGTAATTCCTTATTTACAAGAAATTATAGACTTAATAATGATGGGAAGGACATATCATAAACAACTTACTGGTAAAGAGTCTATATAAATCAGTGTACCATTTAATAAAATGCAGGTTGATTATTTGTTCTAGTCTGATAGTAATTGGCAGGTGGCATTAGCATGTTACTTGGGATCTACAAATATCATTACCCTGAAGATCCCTTTTTAAGATTTTTTGAAGATGCCCTATGGACATTACCTAAAATTATACCTAAGAATCCTATAAGAATTGCTTTTAATGCTTTTACAGATGGCCCTTCAAAAGAATAAGGAACACATGTTTTATATACAAAGTTCACATACTCCACAAAAAGAAAACATAGCAAAGAAAGAAAAACTGAACTTATCCCTGGCTGTACAGTTCGACAGCCTGAACTCGCCATACTCAGTCAACTCTTATGAATTTTTTTCAAGGCAGGGTTTCTCCTTGTAGCCTTGGTTGTTCTCGAACTCACTTTGTAGACCAGGCTGGTCTTGAACTCACAGAAATCTGAGAGTCTTTGCCTCCCAACTGCTGGGATTAAAGGCCAGAAGCATTGACTATTTTTAACTGACCCTGAATATTGTGCTCAACCTATTTCTCTTTTAGAAACTGCAAGACTCAACCCCACTACTAATGTTATTTCACATGTATTTCTCTCCAGACACATATCAATATTTTTCATAACTTATATTCATGCTCATTCTAATTTCCCAGGTCCGTAACATCTGTTAATTCTCAAGTCAATGTGCTGGCGTCCACCCAACCCCTAAGTCTTTCTTTCCTTGCCTGGCAAAGGTCTCAGGAAAGGCGTCACCTTCTTGTTCTTTCTTCACACCACTGCCATCTACTGGTGGGATTAATAATTGAGCATTAAAATCCGACACTATTTGACAAGCATATATTACTCATATCTCAGAATTTGAACATTTACACATAATGGCTGCCATTTTCTAGTATGATTGTTGCTTCGACTCACAGGAGTGGAACAAGCTCAGATGCCATTAGTCACTTATTGGCACATTTTCATTCTAGGATTTCCATACAGCTAAAAATGGATAATGGTCCTGTTTATACTAGCAACACTTTATAGAATTTTGCAATTTATGGACTATTAATCATGTTACTGGAGTCCCTTATAATGCACAGTGACAAACTATTGTGGACACACCACAAATGATTAAGTGGCAGTTTTTAACAATAAAAGGGAGTATATATGCCCACCTAAATCCCCACATACCATGCTACATTTAGCCACGCTAACTTTAAATTTTTTTACTTTAAAGGATAATGATTTTTATGCTGCCCCAAAGCATTTTTCCCTAAAGGAGAAACAGCCTAAAGTATATGTGAAGTGGAAAGATCAAGAAACTAATCAATGGAAATGGCCTGCTGTTCTAACATCAAGGTGAGTTTACGCGGTGTCTTCCCAGAAAAGGAATGAAGTCCCAGATGGCTCCCACTCTGATGCATCAGATCAGGGCAGCATCCTGGAGACCACTGGACAAACAAAGGGCCTGAAAGGAGACAACAAACACATCAAGAGGATATGTCCCAAAAGGAAGAGGAAGCTGGTAACTTGGGGAGACATCAAGACTAACTCATCAAGCAGAGACCGTGGGAAGACAACAAGGACGTAATACTGCCGACCCAAAAATGATGCTGTCGTATTTATTGATTTATATTACATGTTAATTATCAGCTTGTCAATGCAGACTTCAAATGATTTTTCTCAGGGGTAAAAAGCGTGCCTGTGATTGGAGACGATATAATGTTGTTTTACCACGCTAAAGACTGTTTTTCATGCTTCCTTATTACCAGTCCCGGGAATCATTACTGTAATACAGGGAGAGTTTTAAAGAATAGCTTGTATGATTAGTGAAACTACAAATATTACAGCAAACATTTTTGTAGAAATTAACCAAGAGATAGGTGAATATAGAACTATTACAGATTTTCTATTACTCAAGCCCAAACCGATAAAGTCCTGTCATGTGCTGCTTTAATGTGTCAGATTTATCTCACACTATTGGTTGCCAAATTAATGAACTATACGAAGAGAAAAGATCTCTCAAGTGACCTTTGGGTGGTCATCATTATTAAGATGCCTTTTCCCCTTCCCTGGTTCTCTCTTAGCTGTTCTTGTAATTCTGTTACATACATCTATTATAGTTAGATTACTCAGGAAGGCAAAGCATTCAACCTTGGCCTCTATTACAGCCATGATTTTCTCTTTAAGAAGTAAAAAACGGGAGTCATATGAGTCATATAAGTCTTTGTGTTCACAAACAAGCACTAGCAGAACCTGGAATATTAGCACACAAGGTTGTTGCTTCAAAGGAAGGGATGCATAGCCCATTAAACACCCAGAAGGCTGGACTTCTAGGTGTGGTCAATATCCTAGATACCTTTGTGCTATCTGTGTGGCTGGAGACCACACCAGATCTTCTCCAAGACCCCTATCATAAGCTTGTTTTCCTCAGTTAATCTACAGGACCCATCTTTGGTGTCACATGCATTTTACAGAGTTTCTATGTAGTCATGTCTGATATTTATTTAGCTTACTTTGTTCCTCAAGGAGATTTATGTATGCTTTCTTGCGCACACAGGATGGAGTTAATTGTCATCAGAATAAGTTTTCACCAAATTGTGCTGTGCTTAAATATGTCTAAAATCAACTGCTTGGGGTCAGACTCCAGAAGTGTGCACCAGCACTGGCTACTGAGTCACGTTAAACTGAACTGCCTTCTTGCCTTCCATGAATTGCCCCTCTTCTAGCTACAGAGGTTGCAAAGACTTTCACCTTTGGTGGCATATTTTCTCCAAAAGACCACATGCCCTAACAATCCCGAAATAGATCACTAACTGGGAACCAAGTGTTAAAATACACAGAGCTCACTGGGCGGTTGTGGTGCACATCTTTAATCCAGCACTCGGCAGGCAGAGGAAGGCGAATCCCTGTGAGTTCAAGGCCAGCCTGGTCTACAAGAGCTAGATCCAGAGCAGGCTCCAAAGCTACAGAGAAACCCTGTTTTGAAAAACCAAAAAAAAAAAAAAATACATAGAGTTCACTAAGACACTCTTATTCAAACCGCCACAATGGATAGCCAAAAGCCGGGAAAATAGCGTATGTTTGCTTTGTAGCCCTTTAGGCCCTCCCTGATAAATCACTCATATGGAAGTGACTTGTTCTGCAATATTTGTTTAATAATATATGTCTTCTGGGAACAGCACTACCTACCCATACAGCAGGCTTCTGTTTGAACTCAAAAAAAACCCAACAAAAACCAACCCTTTTCAACTATTACCCTTACCTTACTGGCCTTAGGTTTCCATAAGACTTTTTCATACTCTCCTAATTTTAGTTAATCCTATCCATACCCATCCATATCCCCACTACCACTTACCTGTCTAATCCTCAGTATTCCCCCACAATTAGAACCAGAGGCCTTGTTAAAGTTTTACCAGAATGACAGCCTAAACAAATAAAACACAAAATATAAAAATATGTGTACATACACATAAATATATGCTTGTTTATAAATATACATACATATCAACATAAACTTGTATACAAATATTAGTTAGGATTACCATTAGTGTGATGAAACACCATGACCAAAAGGAATTTGAGGAGGAAAGACTATATTTCATTCACAGTTCCACATAATATTCACAATCAAAAGCAGTGAGGGCAGAAACTCCCACAGGGCAGGAACCTGGAGGCAGGAGCTGATACAGAGGCAATGGAGGGGTAATGCTTACTGGCTTGCTTTGCATGACTTGCTCAGCCTGCTTTCTTGTAAAACTCAGAACCACCAGACCAAGGACAGAATAGTCCACAATGGCCCAGGACCTCCCATATCAATCACCAATTAATAAAATGTCCTACAGGTTTGCCTACAGGTCCCATACAAAGCTAGCAGCTTTCCAGGGCACTTTATGTATGGGCCAGAGTGACACACCCAAGTGAGGAATGTTCTGTCTCCAGGATTCAAATGCGCCCACTAAACACTGTGCTTCTTTCTTGGTGGTGGGAGGGACCAGTGCAATAACTTTAAGGAATATCTTCGCATGCCCCACACCACTGGACTCCTAAGAATTTCACTGAGATATAAGGTCCTTGAATTTTGGTTGAGTTTATTTTCTATCCTCTGACACACATATGTGTTACCAATGAGCTCAAAATGGTTACTACCTCTTGCTCACTTGCTCCAGTAAGTATAATGTCATCAATATAGTGAACCCATGTGATATTTTATGGAAGAGACAGATGACCAAGATGTCTTCTAAGTTATGACACAGGACAGGAGACCTAATAAATCCTTGAGGTAAAACTGTAAATATAAACTGTTAGCCTGGCCAACTGGAAGAAAACTGCTTCTGGTGGTCCTTGTGGACAGGTAATAGGCTAGATCAATAGCTGCAAACCATGCACCAGGAGATGTGTCAACCTGCCCAAATAAGGCCACCACATCTGGTACAGCAGCTGCAATCAGAGTCGCTACCTGATTGAGTTTTCAATGGTCAACTGTCATTCTTCGTGAACCGTCTGTCTTTTGCACTGGCCAGATAGGAGAGTTAAAGGAAGATGTGGTGGGGACCACTACCCCTGCATCTTTCAAGTCCTTGATGGTGGCTTTAATTTCTGCAATTTTTTCAGGGATATGATACTCTTTTTGATTCACTATTTTCTTTGGCAGGGGAAACTCTAAAGGCTTTCATTTAAACTTTGCAACCATAATAGTCCTCATTCTATAGGTCAAGAAACCAAGGTGCGAATTTGCCTATGTCTAAATATTTCTATCTAAATTTTACATTCTGGGACCTGGGAAGTAACCACAGGATGTTCAGGGACCCACTAGACCTACTGTGAATCAGACCAGCCAAAATTCCATTAATCCCCTGAGCTTCATAAGCCCATACTTTAACTGGAAGGCCAAAAGGTTTCTTGGAATCACCAGGAATCAGTGCCAATTCGGAAACAGTGTCTGATAGACTCCAGAAAGTCTGATTGTTTCCTTTCTCACAGTGTACAGTTACCCTTGTGAAAGGCCATGTGTCCCTCTGGGGAAGAACTGGAGAAAGACTCACAGTAAAAACTTTTATGTATTCTAGCAAAGTCTTTCCTCAGGGGAACCTGGCTATCCCTATGTTCAAGGGATTCTGGGTCTACAAACTGGCTCAAGTTTGGAAATTGGCCCATGGACCAAGATTCCCTTTTGCCATGATTCAGTGCACCCTTTCTTTCATTTGTTTGAGGAACTTTCTGTTTATACAGGTCAAGCAAAGATTCAATAGATTTCCTATCTATTTCATGCCTAAAAACAGCTCCATGCAAGTCATGCTACCATAAAATTCACCTTGCCTGTGCTGACCATTGCGTTAGGCCATTATGAGCCTTGCTTTGTCCGTGCTGGCCATTATGATAACTACGATCTCCTTGAAAATCAATGAGGCCACCTGGCCCCTGCTACACTGCAGCCCAGTTAAACCCACTGCATTTAATTCAACCAACTGAGCAGCCACATCTCCAACCCTAAGATCTGGCACAAGGTGAAGGGTGACAACAAAGCTCTTCAATGTGCTGGTGCTCTCTCACTATTTTACGTCTTATAGGATTAGTGAAGAGCGTGTCTTCTGGGCCTTCCCATTGTGGAGGACTAGCCCTGCCTTCACTGTGTCCCATTGGTTGGGTGTATCGTGCTTTCTTTTTCATTCAGTTCTAAGAAGGTTTGATTTCCTTCTTGATTTCTATCTTGACCTACTTTTCACTCCGTAGTGAATTGTTAAGCTCCATGAGCTTGTATTGATGATATTCAGTTTGAATCTGGGATGGTCAGACAGGATGCAGGGTGTGATCTCAATTTTCTTGCATCTGTTGAGCTTTTCTTTGCTTCCTTCTATGTGTGGATGAAATGTTTTGTAAACGTCTACTAGATTCATTTGCTTTATAGCATTATCTACTGCATTTTTCTGTTTACTTTTTGTCAAGATGACCTGGCTATTGACAAGAGTGGGCCATTGAAATCATTCACTATCACTGTTTCAGGGTCAATATGAGGAAATTTAGCTGTACTAGCATTTCTTTTCTTTTTTCTTTGTTTGTTTATTTTTTGAGACAAGGTTTCTCTGTAGCTTTGGAATGTGTCGTGGAACTTACTCTGTAGACCAGGCAGGCCTTGAACACACAGAGATCTGTTGTTTGTTTCCTGACTGCTCAGACCTCAAATAAACACACAGAAACTGTATTATTTGCAATACTGTTTGGCCAATAGCTTAAGCACCTTTCTGGCTAACTCTTATATCATAAATTAACCCATTCCCATTATTTTATATTTTACCATGAGACTCATGGTTTACCAGCAAGATTCTGGTGTACCTGTTTCCTGCAGGGCTACATGGTGTCCTACTGAGTCCACCTACTTTCTCCTAGCATTCAGTTTAGTTTTTCTACATAACTCTACTCTGCCCTATCACAGGCCAAGTGACTTCTTTCTTCATTAACCAATAAAAGGAACACATATACAAAAGGACTTCCCACACCAGAGATCCACCTGCCTCTGCCTTCTGGGTGCTGGGATTAAAGACGTGCACCACCACCCGGCTTGTACCAGTGTTTGTTTTATGAATTTTATCTCTCTTCTTTTTTTTTGGCTTTTTTTTTTTTTTGGTTTTTCGAGACAGGGTTTCT
>NW_004949175.1:519657-543103 GCF_000317375.1 Microtus ochrogaster | reverse complement strand
GGAGCCTGTCCTGGAACTAGCTCTTGTAAACCAGGCTGGTCTCAAACTCACAGAGATCCGCCTGCCTCTGCCTCCCGAGTGCTGGGATTAAAGGCGTGCGCCACCATCACCCGGCTACTATGTATCTTTTTGTTGGAGAATCAAGACCATTAATATTGAGAGATATCAGTAAACAGTGTCTATTTATTTCTGCTACTTTGTTGTTATGATATAGGTCCCCTGCCCTGATTTACTGTTCTTAGATTATTTATTCCTTATATGTTCTTGGATGTACATAACCTCTTCAGACTGAAGTTTTCTTCTAGTGCCTTCTGTGGAGCCAGAGTGGCAGATAGATACTACTCAAGTTTGGTTCTATCATGGAATCTTTTACTTTCTCTGTCTACTGTACTTGAAATTTTTGCTGGGTATAGTAGTCTTGGCTGGCATCTATAGTATCTCAGCACTTGTAAAACATGCATCCTGGGCCTTCTGACTTTGAGAGTTTCCATTGAGATGTCAGGTATTATTCTAATGCGCCTGCCTTTATATTTAACATCTTTTCTTTTATGCATTTATAGTTTGATTATTATGTGCCATGGGAGTTTCTTTTCTGGTCCTGTCAATGGTGTTTGGCATGCCTCTTGTACCTTGGTAGGCACCTCCTTCTTTTTCTCAATTTTATTTAGACTTACTTATTTATTTTATGTATATAAGTGCTCTATTGGCATATATGGCTGCAGGCCAGAAGAGGGCATCAGATCTCCCTATAGATGGTTGTGAGCCACAGTGTAATTGCAGGGAATTGAACTTAGGACTTCTGCAAGAGCAGCTAGTGCTCTTAACCACAGAGCAATCTCTCCAGCACAGGCGCCTCCTTCCTTATGATAGCTCTTTTCTATTTCTGTGAAAAAAAAATGAGATGGGAATTTGATTGGGATTATACTGAATTTCTAAATAATTTTTGGTAGATTCTATGATGTCTTTCCATTTTCTAGTTTCTTTCTCAATACCTTTCCTCAGGGGTTTAATGTTTTCATTGTAAAGGATTTTCCTTCCTTGGTTAGATCTATTTTGTTTATTTTATTTTATTTAAAGCTATTGTGAATGGGGGTGTGTCCATAATTTCCTTTTTAAAAAAATTTAACATTTATCTTACATAAAGTCGAAATGAAACTAAATGTGAACAACTTCATTCACAAACATTAGTCAAAATATATACATTTTAAAAGGAACAAAAAAGCTATAAAGGAAAAAAAAGCTATAAAGGTTTTTTTCCTAAAATGTGTTATATCATAATTTGGAAGTGAATTGCAGGTGGTCTAGCAACTGGAAAGGAAACTCCAAAAAACACATAAAAACAGTCATGATCGGCCCGAACCAGCAACCTCCACTGGAGCAGGCCCCCGTGAGCAACCTCTGTGGGACAAGGCCTGAGTCAGTGACCTCTGCCAGAGCAGGTCTAAGCCAGGGACATCTAAAGGAGCAAGGCCAAGACAGCAACCTCCACTAGGAAAAGCTCTTCACCAATTCCACATCAGAAAGAGAGCTGATCTCCAAAATATACAAAAAAAAACACAAGAAGCCGGGCGGTGGTGGCGCACGCCTTTAATCCCAGCACTTGAGAGGCAGAGGCAGGCGGATCTCTGTGAGTTCGAGACCAGCCTGGTTTACAAGAGCTAGTTCCAGGACAGGCTCCAAAGCCACAGAGAAACCCTGTCTCGAAAAAAAAAACAAAAACAAAAAACAAACAAACAAACAAAAAAAAACACACACACAAGAAACTTGACATCAAAAGAACAAATAATCCAATAAAAAATGGTGCACAAACCTAACAGAGAACTTTCAAGAGATGAATCTAAAATGGATGAAGGACACTTAAGGAAATGCTCAGCATCCTTAGTCATCAGAGAAATGCAAATCAAAACAACTCTGAGATTCCATCTTACACCTATAAGAATGACCAAGAACAAAAACACTGATGACAACTTATGCTGGAGAGGATGTGGGGTAAAGGGAACACTCCTCCATTGCTGGTGGGAGTGTAAGCTGGTACAGCTGCTTTGTTAAGCAGTATGGCGAGTTCTCAGAAAATTAGGAAACAATGTACCTCAAGACCCAGCAATACCACTTTTGGGTATATACCAAAGGATGCTCAATCATACCACAAGGACATGTGTTCAGCTATGTTCATAGCAGCACTGTTTGTCATAGCCATAACCTGGAAACAACCTAAATGCCCCTCCACCAAAGAATGGATAAAGAAAATGTAGTATATTTACACAGTGGAGTACTAGATAGCAGAAAAGAATAATGATATCCTGAAATTTGCAAGCAAATGGATGGATCTAGAAAACATCATATTGAGTGAGATAACCCAGACCCAGAAAGACAAATATCATATATACTAACTCATAAATAGCTTTTAGACATAAAGAAAAAAAACCAGCCAACAATTTACAATCCCAGAGAGCATAGGCAACAAAGAGGACCCTAAGAGAGACATACAGCTGGAGAGATGGCTCGGCTCAGTGGTTAAGAGCACTGACTGCTCTTCCAGAGGACCCGGGTTCAATTCCCAGCACCCACATGGCAGCTCACAACTGTCTGAAGATCCAGTTGTAGGGGATCTGACACTTTCACACCAATGCACATAAAATAAAGTTAAATAAAACTAAGAGAGACATATATTGATCTGATCTACTGAGAAATAGAAAAAGACAAGATCTCCTGAGTAAATTGGGAGCATGGGGATCATGGGAGTGGGTAAGAAGAGGGGGGGGAGAGGAAGGGGAGTGAAGCGAAATATATAGCTCAATAAAACAATAATAAAAGGGGAAAAACTAGTCGTGATCTCCTTCTTCCTATATTTGTTGTAGGTGTATAGAAAAGCTATTGCTTTGTGCATTTTGATTCTGTATCCTGACACATTACTGAATTTGCTTACTGTTTTTAATTTTCTGATAGAATTTGATCTCGAATGTATAGTATCATCATCTGCAAAAAGACAGTTTGACTTCTTTATTTGTATTAATAAGAGGTTTTTTTTTTTACCATCCTTATCATTCAGTGGAAGTGCTTGCACTGTTCAAGTAGAATTAAATTGGAATATGTTTCCGCTGTCACTTTCTATTAAAATGACATTCTTGGCTGTAAACAGAGACTGCTTGTGAGCACTTAGAGCTTTGGTTCCTTGGCTGTGTACAAGAAGTTCTCTCTCTCTCTCTCTCTCTCTCTCTCTCTCTCTCTCTCTCTCTGTCTCTCTCTCTCTCTCTCTGTCTCTCTCTCTCTCTTTCTCTCTCTCTTTTTTTTATTTTTTAGTTTTTCAAGACAGAGTTTCTCTGTGTAAGAGTCCTAGCTGTCCTGGAACTAGCTCTTTTATATCAGACTGGCCTCGAACTCACAGAGATCTGCTTGCTTCTGTCTCCCAAGTGCTGGGATTAACCACATGTGCCACCACCACCCAGCAAAAAGTTCTTTTTATTCTAGGAGTTTAATTTCCTATGAGTTCTCCAGTGACTCATTGGTCATTCAAAAAAGTATTGTTCAGTCTCCGTGCTGGATATATTTATGTCAACTTGACACAAACCATAGTCATCTGAGAAGAAGAAGAATTGAGAATAAGATGGGGCTGTGGGTCAGCCTGTAGGGCATTTTCTTAATTGGTGATTGATAGGGGAGGGCCCAGTCCATTGTGGGTGATGCCATCCCTGGCCTGATGGTCCTGGATTCTATAAGAAAGCAGACTGAGCAAGTCATGAGGAGTAAGCCGGTAGCAACACCCCTCCATGTCATCTGTGTCAGCTACTGCTTCCAGGTTCCTGCCTTGTTTGAGTTCTTGTCCTAGCTTCCTTCAGTGATGAAATACAATGTAGAAGTGTAAGCTGAATAAACCTTTTCCTCCCACGAACTTGCTTTAGGTCATGGTGTGTTTCATCACAGCAATAGTAACCCTAACCGAGATGGTCTCTGACAATTTCTGTTTCTGAAGTTAGTTTTGCTATGATTTCTAGTTTTAACCCACTATGATCTGATAGGATGTAGGACATTTTCTTTGGGTCTATCACCCTTCTTTCTTTTTTATTTATTAAGATTTTCTTTGTTTCCTATAATGTGCCCATTTTCAAGATGGTTCAGTGCACTGCTGAGAAGAATGTGTAATCTATATCCACTAGGTAGAACATTCTGTAGACATTTATAAAGCCCAATTGACTTACTGAATAATTTAACTCTGAGGAAACTTTGTTGATTTTTTGAATTTGGAACATCATGCAACTGTGAGAGTGGGATATATAAGTTTCATTACGTTGTAGCTAGACCTGTAGAGGTTTTTTATACCTTATCATGTCTACATTAGAGGTCTGAAGGCCCCAATATTTGGCCCTTGAATATTTACAATCATGTCCCATTGGTGAACTGGTTCCTTTTTATCAAACTATCGTACCCCTCTCTGTCACTTCTGATTAGTTTTGCTTTGATGGTTACAACAGATTATTTGCGCTTTCTGGTTCGCATGGTAGTTTGACTTCTAGATTAGATCCTTAGCTTGTGGATGTCTTTCCAAGCTAAATGTCTTTCTTGAAAAAAGATAATTAGGCCGGGCAGTGGTGGCGCACGCCTTTAATCCCAGCACTCGGGAGGCAGAGGCAGGAGGATCACTGTGAGTTCGAGACCAGCCTGGTCTACAGAGCTAGTTCCAGGACAGGCTCCAAAGCCACAGAGAAACCCTGTCTCGAAAAAACCAAAAAACCAAAAAAAAAAGAAAGAAAAAAGATAATTAGGTTATGTTTTTCTAATCTAATCCTTAAATTTGTTTATTTTAATTGGTGAGATAAGACCATAAAAATTCAAGGTGTAATTTGAAAAGGGTTTGGTTTTTTTCTCTGTGTGGTTTTGTTTGTTGTACTGGCTGGCTGTCTAACTGGCAGGTACAGCACTGATATTTGCAGGTCTGCTGTGTTGGGCATGACTGGTTTCTTCCCTGCCATTCTCTGTTATTCTGTCGCTTTTGTGTTCTGTATAATATTCTGAACTAATATTCTGTTTAATTTCTACTTTGTTTACTTATTTTTAAATTATTTATTTATTTATTGGTTTTTGAGACAGGGTTTCTCTGTGTAGCCCTTGCTGTTCTGGAGCTCACTTCACAGACCAGGTTGACCTCGAACTCACAGAGATCTGCCTGCCTTTGCCTTCTGTGTGCTGGGCGTAACGGCGTTTGCCACCATGCTTGGCCTCCTTATTTTTTTTATAATTTTATATACAGTGTATGATTGCAGTCTATTTCTTCCTAATAAGTAATAGGTAATAAGTAATAGTAATAAGTAATAATAAGTAGCTATACTGTGTACACACTGAATAAAAGGAACCCCCCCCATGTCATAACAACACTTAGCAGTCAATGGCTTTTCAGGAAAGAGTAGAGCCTCATGGGTACCTCCTTTTCACATGATGTAAAGGTGAAAATCCCAAGTCTGTGCTCATATCCATTGCTGCTGTGTATTTATCAGTTCAATGGCCATGTCATAACCAGAAGAGTTTCATAGCACCCTCTTCCATCCTCTGGCTCTTACAATCTTTCTGTATATTATATGTGATATTTTTCTAGACCTTCCAAGGAGTGATATAGATGTACCATCTCAGACTAAACTCTTAGCAGTCACATTTTGTCAGGGTGTTAACCAGATATGAGTCTCTTCATTAACTGTCACCATCCTCAGAAAGGAACTTCTCTCACCTAGTCTGAAAGCAACACATATCCAGGAATGTAAACATAAATATTTGAAATGCATTTTCATAACATGTCCACATAAAGAGACAATGGTAATATTTATTCCCTCGTTCCCATGCTCTCCCTATTTTTGCAGCGACAGGCTTTTGGACAGTTTTGTAGTACTAGATGTATACTCCTTCATGGAGAAAGTCTCCAAAATCAAAGCAGTTGGTTACTTCCAATAGAGTCATGCCATTATTGCACCAGTGAGCATAGCCTACCTGTTAGATCACTGTTGTAGCAAGGACAGGTTATATGCGTGAGGCTCCTGATGAAGTTTCTCTCCTAGCAACCTGCATAGCCTTTGTGGCACTCTGAACATGAGCCAGCAAAGAGGCTGTTTTCAGTTTGGTTCCACTTGGTTTTTCTTTGTCCTGTAAGAACGATGTGTGGTGTCTTCAGAAAAGGGGACTCACCACAGAGATAGTTTCTATTGCTCTGTTAAAACACTATGGCCAAAAGCAACTTGGGAAGGAATGGGCTTATTTCATCTTACAGCTTGTACGTCCATCATCCGGGAAGGTCAGGATTGGAACTCAAGGCAGAAACGTGGAGTCAGGAACTGATGCAGAAGCCATGGAGGATTGATCACTGCTCACTAGCTTGCTTGTTCCTCACAGCTTAGTCAGCTGTTTCTTATATCACCCAGAACTATCAGTCCAAAAATGGCACAGTCCACAGTGACAATCATCAATCAAGAAAACACATCACAGGCTTGTCCGCAGACAAATCTGGTGGGGGAATTTCCTCAGCTGAGGTTCCCTCCTCTAAAATAACTCTAGCTTGCTCAATTTGATATAAATCTAGCCAGGGCTAATTTCTCTGTCCAAAAATCATTGAGAGGTATCCTTTTATTAATAATAACAGTCATCATTATTTTCATTATATTTTTAGTTTATAGAGTAGTAAGTTTCTATGCCATTTTCATGCATTTATCTCTGGTCTACTGCACATGTGACTTCTTATTTCAAGCTCCTGCCTTGACTTTTTACAGTAGACTGTGACTTGGAATTGTAGTCAAATAAGACCTTTGTCCTTTGAAGATGCTTTTGTTAGGGTACCTCTGTTATTTCTGTCACAGCAACAAAAACAACACTAAAACAACTAATACAAACAAAATAATTTTTATGGAGCCAGTAGTACCTTGATATCCTCACCAGGAAGACACACACACACACACACTTACAAACAAATACCTCTTATTAACATAGGTACAAAAAATCTCAATACAAGCAAAAATAGATACAAGGACAGACATTGCACAACCATTTCAGTAAGTAAAAAAAAGTCCTTGACAAAATTCAACATCATTTCATGATTTTAAAAAACTTTGAGGAACCTAGGATTAAAGGTAATATATCTCAATACAATGAAGACTACATATATAAAAATCTTATAGCCAAAATCATGCTAAAGCAGAAAAACTTTAAGAATATTGACAGAAATCATGAAGACAAAGGTGCCCATTCTCATTACTCAATTCAATAAAGTTCTTGTACCTGGAGCAATATGAGAAGTGAAAAAAATTAAGTAGCTACATATAGGAAATGAAGAATTAAAAATATCCTTTGTTCTTGAGGTACCAGGCAGTGGTTGTAAACATCTTTAGCCCCCACCCTCAGAAGACAGGTGTAGGTAGATCTTTGAATTTGAGGAATTCAAGCACAGCCAGGGAAACACAGAAAACTCTTGTCTCAAAAAACAAACAAACAAAAAAAACCCATTTCTTGAGATATTTTCATTTCTGATTTCAAGTTATACCACACAAAAAGCAAACAAACAAACAACTATAACTGGGGGTGCTTGCATTCACCTTTAATCCCAGCCCTCGGGAGGTAGATGGATCTCTGTGAATTTGTGCACAGTCTGGTCTACAAGGTATGTTCCAGGACAGCCAGAGCTGTGACACAGAGAAACCGTCTTGTAAAAAAAAAAAAAAAAAAAAAGCTAAAAAGCTATAAGATACAGCTATAGTAAAATAGTAGACAAATAAATAACCAGTACAGAAAGAGATGCATGGATCAGTGGGGCGGAGTAGAGGAGCAAGATGTGAGCCGACATACCTAAAACGACCTAACTTTTGACAAAGATGTCAAACACACACATTGGAGAAAAAGTATCTTCAGGAAACAGTGCTGGAAAAACTAGATAACTAATTTTAATAAGATCTTTGTCCCACACCCTGTACAAAAATCAACTCCAGTGGATCAAAGACTTTAGTGAAACTCTGAAGCTGCTAGAAGAAAAAACAACGGGGAAAAACCAGTTCAAGACACAAGCATAGGTAAGGACTTTGTGTAAATGACTCCCCTCAGGAAATTAGGAAACAGTTAACAAGTGGGACTTTGTTAGGACCCCAGATAAAACAGGCGTTGCCATGGCTCTGGGTTTCCCACCAGAACTAAAGGAAAGACCGTATTGCTCAAGATCCAAATACTCTTGTTTCAGGACACAAAGACATCAGTGGGAAACTATCTAAGTGGTGGTTAGCTCCATGGTACTGGAGGGGAAAAGTCACCAATAGTCTTAACTTGTTGTAAAAACTGTGAGCTATAGTACTGACATGCAAAGCAAGACATGTCCATTGGTGGTATGATCATTATTAATATGAAGATAACCAACCACATTCTTTTTTTTTTTTAAGCTTTTAGTTTATTTGTCCTCTGGGAAATTGTCTGCAAACCACAGCAGATCAAGTCACCACGGATCTACTCCTTTGGCTGTATCCAATCTCCACTCACTTTTTGCCAGCACCAACATTGGCCTTCGCAGTCCCCCTAACCTTCTTCATTCTATTCTTGCGTTCCTTTCGCTGTTTTCGGGAGGTCTTCTTCTTCTCATAAAGGCCATGCCTTGCAAGTCTGTGTTTGGGTTCATTCTTCTTTGCATAATCGAGAGAATCATAGATCCTGCCAAAGCCAGTTGTTTTCCCACCACCAAAATGAGTTCTGAATCCAAATACAAAGATGACATCTGGTGTGGTTTTGTACATTTTGGCTAACTTCTCCCGAATCTCTGTCTTTGGTATTGTTGCCTTCCCAGGGTGAAGGACATCAATAACCATCTGTTTTCTTTGAAGCAGATGGTTGGTCATGAACTTCCTGGTCTGGATCGTTACTGTGTCATTCATGATGATGGCCGCGCCGAGCTGCTAAAGCCAACCAACCACATTCTTATCAGATTTTTCGGTCCATTCCACAGAAGAAATTGATGCCTCAGAATAGAAGAAACATGCTACTATTGACACTGCACCAAATTGTGTATGTCTGTGTTTATACCTGCATATTTACGCTACTCTCAAAGTTGGTCAGAGAAGCATATTTTTGCAGTGGGCAAAAAGTTAATGTAGAGGATCAAAATATGTCAAGATGCTGAGAATAAGTGATGTTGGGTGCCCAGTCCCTTAGTGGGACATCTATAGAACCTCATTTTAAATCTCAAGAAACAGCACAGAAGATAGGCCAGATTATAAGAGCTAGAAGATGGAGGGGGTACGGTAGAATGTTGCTCTCTATACATGGTATGACCACTGCACTGATTAACTCACAGTATCCCTAGCTACGTACATAAGAGTTGGTCTATCAACATTCTCTCATGGTTGGGAGGCAGACTCATGACCCTTTCTCCTTCCCTGGGGGCTGTGGTATCCAATGGTTGCTAAGAAGAGGGCATCCTATTCATCAGTGGTATATCCGGGGTTAAGCTGCCTTTGCGCAAGGAAACAATTCCATCCATGTTCACACAGGTAACACTAATTAAATTCAGCGGGCCACAAGAATATACAAAGTCAGGACTGTCCTTGTGGAAAGAAGAAAGTGTCAGTCAGAGGACAAAGGGGATAGGAGGGGAAATTGCTAGGGGATGTCATGATCAAGGTGTATTACTGATTTATGAAATTGTGAAAGCATGATTTTTAAAAGAGCCGCAGGAAGCCGGGCGATGGTGGCGCACGCCTTTAATCCCAGCACTCGGGAGGCAGAGGCAGGCGGATCTCTGGGAGTTCGAGACCAGCCTGGTCTACAGAGCTAGTTCCAGGACAGGCTCCAAAACCACAGAGAAACCCTGTCTCGAAAAACCAAAAAAAAAAAAAAAAAAAAAGAGCCGCAGGAATTAAAGAGCAACACATCTGTGAATCAATAAACAGGCTAACAGACTGGACAGATTGAAAGGAGAGACAAAGATGACTGAACATTTGAGAAAGCGTTTGATATCCTCAGCCATCAGTAAAATACAGACTAAAACAGTTTGTTTTTGTTTTATCTCACATTATTTTATTATTATTCTTTAGATGTTTGTTTGTTTTCTAATGAGAGACAGAAAGGGTGAGAAATTGGGAGAGGGGAAACTGTAATCAGAATATGTTGTTTGAAAATTTATTTTTAATAAAAGAAAAATAGAGGAAAAGAAAAAAAAAACTACCTTGAAGGGCTGGAGCGATGACTCAGAAGTTAAGAATACTGACTATTCTTCCAAAGGAGGTGGGTTTCAACCTCAGCTCCCACAAGAAATCTCACAACCACCTGTAACTCTAACTCCAGATGATCTGACAGCCTCTGACAGCCTCCACAGACACTAGGCATGCATATGCTATGTAGTCATACCTGCAGTGAAAACACTTATACGCATACAATAAAATAACCACTTTGAGAGTCTAGCCCACCATAGTCAGAATGGGTGCTGTCTCAGAGTTTCTGTTGCTATGGTGAAACACCATGACCAAAAGCACCTTCATTAGGAGCAAAGGGTTTTTTTGTTTGTTTCATATTGTTTGGTTGGTTTTGCTTTATAACTTATAATTCCATCACTGAGAGAAGGCAGGGCAAGAACCTGGAGGCAGGAAGTGAGGCAGAGGTCATGGCGGACTGCTGTTTACTGACTTGGTTTCTCTTTGTGGCTTTCTTTAGTCTGCTTTCTTATAGTACCCAGGGCCACCAGCTGAGGGAGGGATGGCATTGCCCACAGTGACCTGGGCCCTCCCACATCAACCACCAATCAAGAATACACCCCCAGTCTTACCAACAGGCCAGTTCTGGGGAACACTCCCTTAACTAAGGTTTCCTCCTTCCACATAACTCCAGCTTGTATGAAGTTGAAACAAAACTAGCCCACATGGCCACCACTGAGAGGGGAGGGGTCTCTGCAGGTGTCTAGGCACGGAAGCCAACTGTGAGGAGATGAGAATGAAAACTCAGTTCAGATGGACTTCATCAACCTCTATCAAGACTTCTAAAGGGTCTGATCTCAGGTGGTTTATTCCCAATGGTGGGTGTCCTCCTCCTCAGGGGCCATTGGCCACTGTCCTACAAGAACAAAGGGAGCAGAAGGCATGAGTTGTTCAAACGTCTGTGAGCGTGATGGACAGACTTCAAGGAGTCAGCTTCAGAGATCCAGCTCATATTATTGTTCCGGGGGTAAGGCATCTAAGGGTTCTTAGGGTTCCGGGGTGATTGGCCATAATGCAGCACCTAATTATCATAGGGGCAGGAAGCAATTGTAGGACTTCCATGCTGAGTCACCCAGCATTTGCAGGGAGCCTGTACATGTTTATCTTCCAAATAAGGACAAGCATCTGAGCTTGACACTCTCCAAATAAGGTTAGTGGAAAAGAGGAAGTCCCACTGAGAAAGGGAGTCCTCCATTTTGTGCCAAGCTCAGAGAGCCATCTGAACATGATAGATTGACATCTTAATAGCAGGGTTCTCCAATACCCAACATATTTATGTTCTGTACAATTTGGGGAAATGTTTCCTGGTATAATACAATCCCCAGTGTACAAGGAAGCATATTTGCATTGAAATTTGACTCAGGGTACATGTCATTTCCTTCAAGAAGATGGGTTTCAGAGATAGGCTATCTGTGCTTAAGATAGCTTAAGGGCCTAGGAAAGGCTCTGGTCTGGTTTTGGTCATACAGGTAGCATAGAGGTCAATTAGCCACCTCTGATTCTGGTTGTGGAGGCTTGGAGGAGCCTTTGGCTATATGGATAATGCAAGGGTCATTTATGCCAATAGGTGTCTCTGTTCCTGGTTGTGGGGGCTTGGAGAGGTCCTGGCTATAAGGGTCATTTGGATTACTAGCCACCTGTGGTCCTGGTTAGACTAGTTTGACATGGCTTGGCCCAACAGATAGCACAGATCACCAGCATATTAATCACTTCCAATTACCAGATTTCTGGATAAAAGAACTTTTTTTTTACATCTTTTCCATTGGAAAGACAATCCTGTGTGCTAACATTCCTGGTTTCTCTGGAGATGTGTGGGTACACGGACCTTCATGCTATGCTCCCAACATACCACCAAATGATAAATGACAGCAAATGTTGGAGAGTATGTAGGACACGAAGAACCCTTGCCAACTGTTGGCGAGAGTGTAAACTGATAGAACCACTGTGGAGCTTGAGTTTCTAGCAGCCATCTTGTCACCACGAGGGAGAAGCTACTTGATGAGGAGAACTTGATTCCTGACAGGGAAGAAGACAGCCATCACCTAACAATGACCCACGAGTACATTTCATGGTCAAAGTCTACTCCCAGCAGCCTGAGAGGATCTGAGTTCTGTGGCTGCTTCCATTTCACAGGACACACTGTCAGGATCCCCTGTGGACACCCAAAACGGCCAACGGTCCTGACTGTGTTTATGTATGAATCAGCCATGGAAGGAGCTGCTGGGCCACCACCCACCTACAACCCAGAGATGCCAAAGAAGACAGAGAACAGGTAGCCCGGGCCAGGAAGGGCTCACTGAAGGACAGAGAAAGCAACCTTGGCGCCCAGTGAAGCCATCAGGCACCTGCCGAGAACTCAGGACTAGTGGGAAAATCACCCGAGGACATCACCTCAAAGGAGGAGAGGTGGATTCTTGGCCTTCGGCCGGCTGTTTCCGGTCTGCAGTGAGGAAGATCAGCAGGTGGAGAGCATGAGGAGGAAGAGCTGCTCCCCTGGCAGCCACCACGCAGAGAGACCTCGACCATGTGACACAGCCCCACACCAAGGCCTGGCAAGCTGTGCATCCATCAGTAGATTAAACCAATTCAAGGGGGGGGGGAAGAATCACTGTGGAGATCTTCGCTGTGTTTTCTCAAAAACTAAAATTAGAACTACCATATGATCCAGTATCCTGGCTGGTTTTGCTGTCAGGCTGACAGAATTTGACACTATATTGGAAGCTAGAATTATCTTGAAAGAGAAACATCAGTTGAGACAATGCCTTCATCTGAATTCTTTTTTTTTGTTGTTGTTGTTGTTTTTCGAGACCGGGTTTCTCTGTGGCTTTGGAGCCTGTCCTGGAACTAGCTCTGTAGACCAGGCTGGTCTCGAACTCACAGAGATCCTCCTGCCTCTGCCTCCCGAGTGCTGGGATTAAAGGCGTGCGCCACCATCGCCCGGCCCATCTGAATTCTTGTAGGCAAGGCTGTAGGGCAATTTCTTGACTAATGAGTAATGGATGATTAGTGTAAGAAGGCCCCGACCACTGTAACGAGAAGTGCCACCTCTTTGCAGATGGTTCTGGGTGGCATAAGGAAATGGGTGGACACGAGGAGTAAGCCAGTAAGCCACGGCCTTCAGGTTTTCACACCGAGTTCATGCTTCTGCTTCCCTCAGCAATGGGCTATTATCTGGATGTATAAGATGAAATAAAACTTTTCCTGTACAAATTGCTTTTGGTCATGATCTTTATCACAGGAACAGAAAACCTAACTAAGATACCCACTTACACCCTCTTGGGCTTATACCAAAAGAGGTCAACACCCTACTGCGTAGATAGTTGGACACCTTTGACTATTGCTGTTCTTTTCACAATAGCAAGGAAATGGAATAAACTGTGATGGTATGGGATAAGTTGTGATGGTATCGGTAAGAATGGTCTCTGTAGGCCCTAGTTGATGTAACTGTTTGGGAAAGATTAGGAGGTATGGCCTTGTTGGAAGTCTGTTACTAGAGGCAGGTTTTGACTTTTCAAAAGACTCACACAATTCCAACTGTGCTCTCTGCCTCCAGTCTGAGGTTTGAGATGTGAATTCTCAGCTGTTCCTGGTGCCATCACGGCATCTAATTCTCTGGAACCACAAGCCCAATTAAATGCCTTCTTTCATAAGTTGCTCTGGTTGGTTTTTTTTTTGGTTTTTTTTTTTTTTTTTTGGTTTTTTGAGACAGGGTTTCTCTGTGTTTTTGGAGCCTGTCCTGGAACTAGCTCTTGTAGACCAGGCTGGTCTCGAACTCACAGAGATCGAGAACATTATAGTAGGAATTAGCTATAGTGGAAAAGTGAACATTATAGTAGGAATTAGCTAGACTGAAATGTAAGAAAAGCTCAGTGACATAAAGACCAAAAGCACAAGCTTGCTGTGTAGATTCGAGACTTCTATCTTGTGAGCAAAACAGCAGAGGGTAAAAATGCCTTTCTCAGTTTCACTTTAAGTTAAAGTTCTAAAATCTTTATACTTTATGTGTGTGAGCATTTTGCCTGCATGTATGCCTGCATACTATCTGTATGCCTGGTGCCCAGAAAAATGTATCAGATTTCCTGCAATTGGAGCTAAAGATGTTGGTAAGTCATCATGTGCTTGGAGTTGGACCTTGGTCCTGTAGAAGAACAGCCAGTGCTCTTACCCACTGAGCCATCTGTCCAGCACCAGATCAAAATTTTCTATTTTCTAATTTGTAGGGAGACTAAGCTAGAATCTCAGTGTTCTCTTGGGTATCTAAAATAAAAAAAAGGAAAGAAGAAAGGAAATTGCTTAGGATTCTCACAGCGAGTCCCTACCTTAGGAGACATCCCTAGCAGGTCCAATACAAACATGGTGTCTTGGTTACTTTTCTATTACTATGATAATACACCATGATGAAGGCAATTTATAGATATAGTTTATTCGGTGTTGTGGGATGATCTTTCTCTAAGTTGTGAATATGTATTTCTCTCATTGATTGATGATAAAAGCTGGTTTGGCCTATAACAAGGCAGAATATAGCTAGGTGGGAAAGCCAAACTGAATACAGAGAGAAAGAAGGGCAAAATATGGACAGACTCGAGCAGTTGCCCAAGAAACAAGATGTCAGCAGATTAGTAATGAGAGGCCCAGGCCCCCACAGATTCCATGAGTCCTTAGCTTTAGCACAATCCATGAACAGCCTGTATCTGGGTTCAGAGTCAGGGAAAGAAACACACCCTGAAAATGGTATCATACCCAGGGAATGAGACATTTTGCCCCAAACCTAGAGTCAGAGAGAAGTTACCAAACCCTTAAACTAGGACCAAAAGAATATACTAAGTCCCTAGATTCACAACATACCAAAGATATTTGCCTTGGCCACAAAATTAGGGTTAATGGTAGAAAGAACCAAAGGAAAAAAAAAAACAGTTTGGACCCAGAAACAGAGCCATCTCTGTCCCTGACTCAAAACCAGCCATTCCCTAAGCAGGGAAAATGGACCAATGAGAGCCTTAAGTAGTTGGAAATTCCCCTCAGGCGCAGAAAGCCCCCTTATATCATCAGAGAGCAGCCAATATCAAGCCTGGAAGTCTAAAATTCCCCCTCATGCCACTAGGGGACAGTCAGTCACAATTCCCAAGGCTTGGAATTCCAGGAGCCTCCCCCCACCCCCGTATAAACCCCTGGTTTTTGTTGCTCTGGGTCCCTCTCCTGCGCTATTCTTGGGGCTGCTGCTGCTACTTTGTACAGAAGGACAGACCTGATTTAACTCGTGAATAAAGACTCTTTGTTTTTTGCATCAGGTTTGGTCTCGTGGTGATGATTTGGGTCCTGTAATTCAGGCATAACAGTAAAAGCCATAGACACATGGCAATACATAGATTAATAGAAATGGGTTAACTTAAATGTAAGAGCTAGTTAGTAATAAGCCTGAAGCATAGGCTAAACATTCTGTAATTAATATTAAACCTCTGAGTTATTATTTAAAAGTAGTTGTGTGATGTGACAAAACAGAGAAAACTCTGTTTACATATTGTACCCAACACGGAACACATACATCCACATAAAGTCTGAAAACGTTTTAAAAAAGGATTATCGATACACAAAAAAGTCAGACATGGCTTCTTAGTGGTAGTCAAAATTTTTTAAAAAGGCTCTGTTTGCTGGTGCTGAGCAGATGAGCAGTTCTTTTCAGAGTTTCAAGGATTTCTGCCTTGGTACTGGCTCTTTTGGAAAGTCCTGCAATGAAGCACTCGATTGTGGTTTGTGGGCTAGCAGGCTGCATACTACTTGGTGGCAGCATGGATCCCACAGCTTTCCAGAGTTAGGGAAGTAAGCACGACTCTCATTGATACCTCTGCCATGTTGGGAAGCTGAACAGAGTGAAATAAGCAGCCAAAGCCACCACTTTGGTCCTATCCATGCTTGCTTAGCAATCTAAAGACACTTGTGGTCAGAAAATGAATACAGTTACATGGTAAAGACAGATTCAGACAAAAAGAAACCTCTAAACAGGCCACAGTGTATTTTTAAAAATGTACATAGCTTTGGGAGAGAGAATAAAAAGGGTAGAGACAGTCATAGATTAAAAGTAATTTAAAGAATATAAAGTGGGGTCCTTGAGAAAAGAATAGAATAATAAAATTTATGAGCCTCATAAAGATGTAAAGTACGCAGAGAGTCTAGATTATGTATATTATTGTGTTTTCTTTGGATTGTTTGACTGGTAATGAGCTAACTTCTAAGAGACATTTGATTGTGGGGGCTGCTAAGTTAAACCAACCTACATACTTTAGGGATATCTTGACTTTTAAAATCCAGGTCTAAGAATATGTTGCTTTGGAAAATAGGTTCTACTTCTGTTTCCACTGAGGATGAGAAGCAGCAGATATCTTCCAGGTTAATATGGTTTGATTGAGGAAGATCCCCTGGAAGGTCTCTGATGGAAACAATGACCCAGGTGATCCAACATCCACAACAGCTTCAAGGCTGCTGACTGAGATGGACCAATTGCACAAAATGCCCCAGTCGGGACTTTATCATAATTCTAAATTTTCTCATCATCCCTCAAAGATCACTGTAGTGGCATTTCATTTGTATTTTAATAAATGATGCTTACTTGAAGATCAGAGAGTAAAACAGATCAGGCAGTGTAACACACACCTTTAATACTAGTGGCTACACTAGTTGCCATAGAAACTGGGTGGAGCATGTCTTTAATCCTAGTGGTATCTGCCTTTAACTACAGTCCTAGAGAGGATTATAAAAAAGGAGGGCACAGCTCTCAGACATAGCCTCATTCTGAGATACCTGGAGACAGAATCAGCATTTTGGACTGAGGTCAAGGTAAGAGTCAGTATCTGGCTTCTTTGCTTTTCTGGTCTTCAGGTTGAACCCCAATATCTTAGTTTTTATTAATTGTGCTTCATGTGTGGGGCATGAATTTAAAAGAAAACCATTGTTTTCATTTAAGGAGGTTGGTTATAAATTGCTTTTGGTCATAGTCAATCTCTTTCTAAAAGAAAGGACGGTATTATATAAAAATGATGAAGAAAAATGAAGAAAATGGTATATTATTATAATAGAAAAATGGGGTAGATTACTGAACTGCTTTAATCCAAAAAAACAACTGTTAATCTCAAAATATTTTACATTGGTATAGATTTTTATTTATTGATTTAAATTTAAGATTAATTTTGTTATGCTGCATGTATATTTCTATTCTTGTTTAAGGTACTGTGTTTCTACAGCTCAATTAAAATAAATATATAATTAAGAAATACAAATTTACAAAAATACAGTTAGTCATCTATAATAGTCAAACTTAAGGTCATGTTAGTTAGGTTTTCTAGATATACAAAGATATATTTCAGAAAGATATGTATCTTCAAATATTTCAAAGACCTATATAATATGGCATTTAAAAGTTTTAATAACTTAGAGTTCTTTTGACATGAGATATGCCTTCTCCTGGCAGTACCAATCTCCTCCCAAGAGGACGCTTTGGCACTGAAGACATTACATATGCAATTTGTTTTCATTTTGGCAAAATTGGCCTGTTGGGCAAGGACTGTCCTTGTCTTGACTGCTGACAGTAAGTACACTGTTCAATCTGGACAAGCAGAACACAAAGAAAAGTGGTTGCTGAACTTTGGCAAGACAGGGTAGAAAAGTCCTTCAAATTTTCCTGCTCTGAAAAGCATCTGTCAGATATTGTAGGCCAGTAAGACAAAGCTGGATGCCCCAACATTGTAAAGAAACCTTGGGTTATTGTTCAGGCAGCCAGCTGTTCCTGTCATTCCTTGCATTTCTTGGAAATTGCTTTCCTGCACTTCCTGCTTGCTCAGGTAATTTTCTTTTCAGGTCTTTGATGGAGTTAAAGACAGATAATTGCAGTTGCAGTTTTTCTTAGTTATAATAAAAGATAAATTAGATATCAAACTTTAAACTCACCAAGATAGGAAAGATAATTAAACATTTTCTCCAATTTTGTCAAATACAAATAGACTACATATTGTAACTATAGGAAGAGACTGCTCGTTCATTTCCGGCTGCCCAGACACAATCACACAAAAACTATATTAATTACAACAGTGCTTAGCCATAGCTTAGGCTTTTATTAACTAACTCTTACATCTTAAATTAACCCATTCGTATTATCTTATATTTTACTATGAGGCTCATGGTTTATCAGTAAAGTTTCAGGGCGTCTGTCTCCTTTAGCAGTTACATGGCATCTCCCTAACTCTGCCTTCTTTTCTCCTTTATCTCTGCTCAGAAGTCCCACCTTCCTCTATTCTGCACTGCCATAGGCCCAAAGAAGCTTCTTCGTTTACCATTGGTAATAAAGCATATTCACAGCATACAAGGGGAAATCCCACATCATGTAATTGTAATTCTCATTTGATAACTATTTTGTTGTTATTTTTACTATGCTAAAGTTAAAAACCTCCCGTTTTGATTAGACAGAAATGGAGAAATGCTTTGGAGTAATTTTCTGTATGCTGCGACTATGTATTCTTCTCATTGGTTAATAATAAAAGTTGTTTGATCAATAGCCAGGCAGGACAAAGTTAGGTGGAACAACCAAACTGAGATCTTAGATGAGGAGGGGTGGAGTTAGCAAAGATCCCAGCCAGCCACCGAACAAGCAGAACATGTTGAAAATGAAAAAAAGCCTTGAACCATGTGGCAAAACATAGACATATGGGTGAATCTAAATGTAAAGAGTAGCTAGTAATAAGCCTGAGCTATTGGTCAAGCATTAATAATTAATATAAGCCTCTGAATAATTATTTGGAAGTAAAGTGGCTACAGGATAGGGCCGGACAGACAAACCTTTGTTTACAATTTGGGATTTACTATTTCAGTGGGTTAGAATTCATGATGCTGGAGCAAAGGAATAGTAGAGAACCTGTGCCTCGTGACACAGTTCTTCTAACAAGGCCACACATCTCAATCCTTCTTCCAAATGGCCACCAAGCATTCAAACATTAGGATGCTCTGGGGCCATCCTAATTCAAACCACAACATCTGGGATAACTGAAGCCAAGTTTCTTTCTTGGACCAGATGCCGTCGGCCCACCCATGTAGTCATTAGCGAGCACGGGACATTTTCTAAAGTGCTGGTGCCTGTTTTGCCCTCCAGGCATCTCTGGGACATCCTCACACCGAAGAAGACAGTGCAAAGTTTAAAGACATTGATGCAAATAACAGACAGCTTATAATCTGTTGTGATATGAGAAGACATGGGATCTAAACCAGTTTTGTCCTTTTCCATAGTTTGCTTTGATAAACTTGGGACAGAGAGGATTTATCTGGCTTACACCTCCCCATTACAGTGTATCAGCAAGGGAAGCCAGGGCAGAAAATCAGTGCAGAGACCTGGAGGCAAGAACTGACATAAAGAGCATGGGCGAATGCTGCTTACTGGCGTGTTTGGGGGTCTTTGCAAACACCAGGGCAGGCACGGTAAAAATCAATCCTTGTCAGGAAAGAAGGAAGTCCAGTTCAACACAACTCAATAGCCAGTGTCACTTCAAATTTCCAGAGTCTGGCAGTTTATTTTATGCATATTTAAGTACAATACAATATTGGAAAAAATTTCCCCTCGTGATAATTAACTCAGTCTTATGTTAATAAAGCTTAAAAGATAACTACATCTAAATTCTTTGCAAAGTACAAGTGATGTCTTCCATAAAGATGGGTTCTACAGACTGACTGAGAAACAATGTTTAAGACAAGGGAATATGGAGAATGAGTGAAATAAATATAGACATGAGTCAGGAGTGGCTCAGCCCTACAGACAGCACAGGTCACCAGACTATTAACCACATCCATTCCCCCACCTTTGGGGCAGGAGACAGCTTGTGCATCCCTTCCACTGAAGAGACAACCCTGCGAGTTTGACATTCCTGGTTTGCCTAGCGCTTACCTGTGAGCACAAAGACCATGTGCTCCTCACAGCTTCTTCCTCGGGTTCACATTCAGCTATCATTTTATACCTCCCAGGAGCACCTGCCAGGGATGGCACCCCCACAGTGGCTAAATCCCTCCCATATCAGTCATTAATCAAGAAAATTCCCTACAGATTGTCTGCAGGCTAATCTGATGGAAGAATTTGTTTCAGTTCAGACTCCCAGACGACTCTAGCTTGTGTTGATAAAAATTAACCAGGACAGCCTTAATAGTTATAGAAGACACTTTCTTATCTGGTGGGAATACTTAATTGAGGGGGTTATTTGCTCACAAAGAGAAAAGACAAACTGGTAACTCAGTGCTAAGAAAAAGAACATCAGCGTTTCCATATGTGAGGCTCTTAGCATCACAGAAAGCAAAGTGCTTTTTAGGATACTTAGTTGTTTTTCTATTGCTGGAAAGAGACAACACGGCCATGTGGACTTATAAAAGAAAGCCTTTAATTGGAGATTACAGTTTCAGAGGGTTGGTCCATGACCACCATGGTAGGTAGATGAGGGCAAGTGGCAGGCATGGTGCCGGAGCAATAGCTGAGAACTTGCATACTGAGACAGCAAACAAGAGACAAAGAGAGAGCTCTAACTGGGAATGGTGTGGGATTTAAACCACAAAACCCACCCTCAATGGCACATCTCATCCAATAAGTTACATATCATAACCCTCTCAAGCAGTCCCACCATATTAGTCTGTGGTGGTCCTTTTCATTTTAACCACCACAAAGATCAGGAGATAATAGAGAAGTGGGCATTTTTTAATGTATTTTAGATTCAGACTATGCTTCTTTGTTGGGTAGCTCGATCAGCTCTCACCCTGAGACGGTTCAATCTTTCCTGAGCAAACCATCCACTGTTCCATCTGAAATCAGGTATGGATTTCTCAAAAGGATTTCTATCTTTGGTCCCAGTGACACTCATTAAATATTATGTGAGTTTCTGGCCATTAAACATAAGTAGAAAAACCATACAGACATGCTAAGTACCAGTTGGAGAAACTTATCAAAATGCTTGATGTGAACCCCAGATGAGCCCATAAAGAGAGAAGGAGGAGAGAGCTGTTTCTATGCTGTCACCTCACAGCCTGTGGAGTTGCCTTCTCTTTTATTTATCTTGACTTGGGTAAAACCAGATCTTTGGGTTTGACAAGTATAAAAAAAAATTTAGGACTAGCCAGTATGAAACAGGAGTTGGGGTTTATTAAAGATATTTTTAGGGACAATAAAATGGCTGAGTGGGTAAAGGTGCAAAGCTTAGTGAGCCCAGTTGTACTGGTACTCACACAGTGGAATAAGGGGACAGAACTGACTCCTGGAGTGTCCTCTAACTCCCACACACAAACCATGGTATACATGTGCAACATGCACATACCCACGCAAATAAATACATAAATGTAATAAAAAGAAAAGTTTGATACTACAGATTTTAATAACAAGAGTCAAGAGAAAGCGAGGCATTCAGAAAGAAAGATACTAGAAAGCTTCTGTAGGCTTCTCTGAGAGAGAATCACACTTCATGGCCTTTACATTAATCACAACACTGTCAAGTCTGAAGCTATTCTTTTCACAGGGTTCCCAAGGAATCGAAATGGAATCACAGGGTGCTTCCTGAAGGAAAGCTGTCAAGATCACAACTGCTGAGCTGAAGCTGTGAATGAGGTCTGAGGAAGGTCAGAGAGTGGAGTGTCACTGAGAGCTGAGTGACAGTCTTGTCTAGGAGAAGGAATGAGGCTTTCCCCAAGGCCATGAATATTTGGTCCTCATCTTTGTCAGTGTTATTATTGCTGTGATGAAACACCATGACCAAAAGCAAGTTGGGAGGAAATGGGTTACCTGGCTTTTACTTCCATATCACTGTTCATAACCGAAGGAAGTCAGGACAGGACCTGAAACGGGGTAGGAACCTGGAGGCAGGAGCTGATGCAGAGGCCATAAAGCAGTAAAGCTTACAGGCTTGCTCAGCCTGCATCCTTATAGAACCTAGAACCACCAGTCTAGGGATGCCACTACCCACAGTGGGCTGGGTCCTCCCCCATCAATCTCTAATTAAGAAAATGTATTACAGAACTGGCTACAACCCAATATTATGGAGGTATTTTCTCAATTGAGGTTCTTTCCTCTCAGATGGTTTTAGTTTATGTCAAGTTGACATAAACCTGCCCCGCACAACTGACCCCTTGTCACCCTGACACACAAACACATCACCATTAAGCTACAATGTTTCCTTTCTTTCATTCCCAAGATCTCACATTAAAAATGTAAATAACTTTTAAAATCCCTCAGTCCTTACAAATTCTAACACATTAAAAGTTCAGTCTCTTTAAAATAGCCAATATCTTTTAGAATACAAAGTCTTGGGAGCTGGAGAGATGGCTCACTGTTTAAGAGCACTGACTGCTCTTCCAGAAAACTTGGGTTCAATTTTAGGCACCCATATGGCAGCTCACAACTGTCTGTAACTCCAGTTCCAGGGGACCCAACACCTATGGCAAAATATCAATTCACATAACATTAAAAAAATTAAAATCCAAAGTCTTTTAAAATTCAAGGTCTCTGAACTGTGGGCTCCTGTAAAAAAAAATTAAGTTAAATATTTTTTTTATTTCAAGAGAGGAGAGCCAGGGAACAGTCACAACCACATCAAAGAATAACCAAACTCCAAAAGTGTAAATAGCCCTGAGTAAACAGGAAGTATAATGAAAGCCATCTCCAAAATATAGAAACAACAGAGACATCTGACTGCCAATGTTGGGACAGTCATCCAAAGTTCCTCTGCAATCTTGGGGCATTCATCTTTGGTCTACAGGCCTAGAATATCTAGCAGTCTTTTCTAGAAAGCAGGAATTTCAAAGGACTGTCCCACCTGTTTTGGCAAAGTTAGCAGTCACTTTCCTTTGTGTCCTTCATGTCCAGTTTATACAGCATACTGTCCACAGTAAAGGCAAGAGCAGCTTTGCCATAATAAAACAAACTCCATATAGAGGTTCTTTGATGGCAATCTATAAAGTAGATTGGTGCTGCCAGAAGCTGACATGTCTCACTGCCATAAAAATTCTTAGGTTATTAAACATCTTAAATACCATATTCTGCACGTCTCGGAAGCATCTGTAGACCATCTATCTAAAATATATCTGTTTAACCTTGAAAATATACCTAACATGACTAACCTGTATTTCTTTTTTTTAAAAAAGATCAATTTATTGTCGTTTGCTAGGGCATCTCTTGGGTATATTCCCAGGAGTGGTATTGCTGGGTCCAGGGGTAGGTTGATCCCGAATTTCCTGAGAAACCGAAA
>NW_004949175.1:510227-511502 GCF_000317375.1 Microtus ochrogaster | reverse complement strand
CTAGCCCATCTCTAATAATCTGCTGTAGCCCACAAGGTGGCTTACCAGGGAGATTCTAGCCTACGTCCATCCTGGGTCGGAGCTTCATCGTGTGTCGCGTGTGCCTCAGAGAGCAGAGCTCTCGCCTTTGCCCGCAAGAGTGGAGCATCGTGTCTCTC
Organism: Microtus ochrogaster; assembly: GCF_000317375.1. Taxonomy (NCBI): domain Eukaryota; kingdom Metazoa; phylum Chordata; class Mammalia; order Rodentia; family Cricetidae; genus Microtus; species Microtus ochrogaster. The sequence goes on along the minus strand of NW_004949175.1, from coordinate 511,344 downwards.
TGAGGCCTCTGCCCCCGAGAGGAGCGCTGTCGAGTCTCTGACCTCACTTCCTCTTCCTCCCAGCGTTCTGTTCTGTTTAGTCCTCCCAGCTATGTTTTAACCTATCAGGGCAAGCAGCTTCTTTATTTAATTAACCAATGACCTTCCTCCATCAGTTTCCTGGGAAAACTAGTTGTGACTTCTGTTATCCAGTCTCAGAACTCAAAGGGATCAATATAAATGCCACCTGCTTGTAGTTTTTCTTGGTTTATTTCTTTATATCTGTAGCCAAGATTTTCAGGAGGTTGCGTCCATCAAATTTGAACTCTATTAACCTTGAAGGAATCTACAGTTGTTTGTTTTCTATGGAAATAAAAACATACCCCCAATGCAATACATTTTTTAAAATTCCATTTTAAAGTTAAGACATACCTAAAGTATCTAGGCTGGTTTAATTCAGCAGTCCCATGTCTCTTGGCAGATGGCAGCTGTCATTCGCTCATGGGCGTTCAAAGTCAACACAACATCATACAGGATCCAGACTCCATGTGCTTTTTCTCATCTTTACATGCCTTTCCACCTTTATATTACTTTACTCTTTCTTTAAAGATTTTACTTTATTTATTTTAAACTGTTTTTTCTATGACTGTCTTATCAAATTTATTTTCCTTCTTAAGCCTACACATATTTTTTAAACATACTATAACCTATTTAGAGTTTTTTTTTCCAATCTGGACCTGTCTTTACTCTATGTCTCTAGCCTTATCTGACCACGTGAGTCAAACATTAATCTGCTAAGCAGCATTTAGGTCTTCTGCTGTGACTTTGGCAGCTGGCTCCATCTACTCCCCAGGCCTTAAACAGTCCTTAAGCCTGTTTAAGTGGGACCTGCACTTAATTGTCCCAGCTCTGGGAAGTTGGTGTCTACACTGTGGCAGATGTTTTACCTAGCTTGTTGTTTCTACTCAAGTGTTCTCTGTATGCCAAATGTAGCAGGCTTTCTTTTGGGCCACCAACCATGTCCCAAATCATAACATGGAGACTTACTATTAGTAATGAATGCTTAGCCTTAGCTTAGGTTCATTTCTTGCTAGCTCTTATAACTTGTTTTAACCTGTTTCTCTTCATCTACGTTTTT
>NW_004949175.1:481105-504907 GCF_000317375.1 Microtus ochrogaster | reverse complement strand
CGTAAATCATGACTCCAAACACATTGACTGACTTCTCCATTCAGCTTCTGGTCATCAGGCCAAGGATCTGACACCCTCGCTGGAGTAACTGTGGTCAGCTGTCCAGAAAAAAAGTTATTTGAACTCACATATTCTGCTTATACAAGCCTGTGAGTCATGACTGGAGAAAATATTTGAAGTCTAAAAAGATGATAAGTGTATGTCTGCAATCCAGTACTACGGGAAGCAGAAACAGCGCAATCAACCCCTAGGACTCGCTGACCAGTCGGTCCGCTCAGGGGGCGCTCCAGGTACAGTGAGAGAGCATGTCCTAAACAATAAAGTGGAATGGATTAAGAAAGACCCCCTCATGATGAACTGTGACCTCCACATACACATGTATACAATGAACACTTGCACATACATGTGCACACAGGAGCATATATACACATACACACCCACATAAATGATGTATTTAGTTTTCAAATAACTTTCTGAATTTTTAAATATACCCTAATTTTCCACAAAAGAATTTGCATGTGGTTAACAAAAATAATTATTAATTAATAAAATCTTAAATTTATTAAATAAATAATAAAAATCACTTTGAGGAAACCTAACTATATAATTGGAAACAGTGACAGATAAGTACTTCATGTAGATACTGTGTATGTCAATCATGGGCTTGGAATGTAGTTTAACTGACAGCCTGTTTAAGGTAGTGGGTTAATCCTCAGTACCACAGTCCTTCCTGGCTACATAGCTAGTTTAAAATGAACTTGGATTAAACAGCCTGCCTTTTGTTTGTTTGTTTGTTTTAGAAAAATGAATATAGTAAGTAAATCAGGTGTAAGTCAAATTAAAATGGAAGTGAAAACTCAAGAGTTCCTGGATTCTTATCGCAGGATCACAGCAAAAGGGACTCGTCCTAGTTCGGTTTCTATTGCTGCAATAAAAGCAACTTGGGGAGGAAAGGGTTTATTTTATCTCACAGGAAGTCGGGACATGAACTCAGGCAGAAACCCTGAGGTAGGAACTGGAGCAAAACCTATGGCAGAAAGCTGCCTACAGGCTTGCTCAGCCTGCTTTCTTATCCTACTTAGGAGCAACTGCCCAGGGACAGCCCCACCCACAGTGGTCTGGGCCCTCCCACAAGGACTGATCAAGAAAATTGCCTGCAGACAATCTGACAGAGGCATTTCCTCAACTGAGGTTCTCCTTCCTAGGTAACTCTAGCTTGTGTCAAGTTGACAAAAACCAACACAGGACAGGAATGGACCTGATTATCGGGCTATCCATCACATTTCGCTTTAACATTCTGGGAATTACTTCTTAAAAATTATATTTTGTTGAAAATATAGAGAAAAAGAGAAGTTTTCGAAAGTGAACCTTCACACTAAAAGGTAGCTGATCATAGACCAGCCAGGTACCATAAAGGGTGCCTAGCATTTGGTTTCCATGTTTATTTGCTGGGAAGAAGCTGCCTTCAACAGTTATCTCAGCACTTGGTCATAATTTAGGAAATCAATGGACTTTTTTTCCCCCAGAAAATAGGGCCAGGCCTGCACTTTGCTAGGATATAGACATATCTACAATACAGTTAGGTTCACTGTGCCCGAGTCTGAAAAATTCCTCTCCCTGTCTTTAAGCTAGTGTTCCTACAGTGGGTTTTTCCTTTTAAAGCTGCTCTCAGAAGCTTGTGTGCTTGTCTTAGTTTCAAGGAGACAGTTTTCCTGAATCCCTGAGTTCTGTGAGCTCAAACTTAAAAACTTTACCTTGGTTTACTTTATTTTTTTTAGCCTTTAAGAGCTAATGAGTTGCACTGATATTTATGTGACTTTATGTAGCAAGTTACTACAAGAGTTTGAAAACATAACCAATGCCATTAACGATTTTGTGTGCTCAGTATGTAAAGCACTGCCTACACTCTTGCTTGGCCCATTCGTTCTATGTAGACCTGCTTCTGTGGGGTTTTTTTTTTTTTTGAACTTGTATTCCAGTCAGGAAGCAATTAACAAGGAAAACATAAAGTACCTCTGTCTCAGTCACTGTTCTGTTGCTGTGAGGAGACACTGTGAGCAAGACACCTTGTAAAGAAAGCATTTAATTGGGGGTTTGCTTACAGTTTCAGAAGGTTAGTCCATAATCATCATGGCAGGGGGCATGCCAACAGGTAGGCAGGCATGGCTCTGGAGAAGCGGATCACATCTGATCCACAAGTTGCAGACAGAGAGACAGAGACAGAGACAGACAGAGAGAGAGAGAGAGAGAGAGAGAGAGAGAGAGAGAGAGAGAGAGAGAAATATGGCTAGGTGTAGGCTTTTGAAACCCCAAAGCCCACGCCCAGGGACATATCTCCTTTGGTAAGTCCACATCTCCTAAATCTTCCCAAATAGTTCCACTAACCTGACCAGACAATTGGAGACATTTTGGTTCAAATCACCAGAACACATGATGAAGATAAGAGCTTTGGGGAAAATATGCAGAGAAGAGGAATGGTGAATGGTGTGTGTGTGTGTGTGTGTGTGTGTGTGTGTGTGTGTGTGTGCGTGTGTGTGCGTGTGTGTGTGCACGTATGCATGCATGCACACACACACACACACGAGTGCATAGTCATGCACATACCAAGGCTCATGCATGAGTGTTTATGAAAGCTGTACACTTAAGTAAGATCCTGATCTATGACAGAGCTTTGTAGAAAGTCAGAGAATCCAGAATGGACTTCTAAGGGCCATTGAACATTTCCTCTGTACAGTCTTGGTGTAGGGATTTCAGCAACACTATGTGTAGGTACATTTGTCGTTCTGGTTTGCAGACAGGAGAACTGAGGTGTGAAAATCTACATACCATGGCTCATGGCACAGCACTTGCAAAGGTTAGGCTAGCATTGAATGCTATATTCTTCACTTACAAACTATCGCCTTTCTCTTATCAAGTCATCTAGTTACCAATAAAGATGTCCTCATTTACTGGAGCGTACATAATAGGGTTCCAACAATTACAACAGCACTTTTCAAAAGTGATACAGAAGGAAACAGAAAAGTGAAGTTACATTTCCTAAGGTAAATGAGAGAAATGACATGCCAGTCCCCAGCTGAAGAGGGCTCTTCTCAGTCGCACTTCTCCAGGTACAAAAGTCAGGGAATGCGCCCACTGGCCCTGTAGGAGAGTCATTGTTTAAAGCAACAGACCTGGGACTTTCAGGAGGAGCTAGGAGGAAGGAGGGGTGGGTTTAAAAGAGGCAGGCGATGGGATTGACTGCTGTAATTTAACCTTTATAATCTCCAAACTCATTCTTGACTTCTTTGCTTTCGGTAAAATCTCAGCATCACGATTGCACATTTGCACCGAACTTTTACAGGAGTCGTTTACCTAAAGATTGGCCTGATCGTTTCCAAGACCCGCTGTCCTCATAGCTCCCACTGCCCCTGTCCCTTGTGCATGACCTTCGACCACGAGGACTGTGGGAAAAGGGTGACTAGTCCAGGATTCCCTCTTCACTCCCTTGACGTCAAACAGGAAGCCGCATACCTGGACCTGAATCGTAAGGTTAGGAACCCGGGGAGGAGAGCGACTGTGTCCTCTAGCGTTCCAACAAAGATACAAACCCAAGCAACCAAAGGGAAGACCTCGCTCAGTGTCAAACACCGATGGTGTTCTTTTCCTCTCCCAAGCCTAAGTACCAGTATTGGAGGAATGGCGTCGGTTGTTAACAACTTTAAGGTCAAGGACCCTTCTGTTGCGCAGAGCTCTTAAGTTCTCACTCCTCAACTGCATTTGAAGCATAATTAATAGCATGATAAACTCAAGTTGTGGAAGATTTACTGTCAGAGGCTTCTTCCCTGGGTTCCCCTACAAAGAGCCTGTCATAAAGAGCACTTACTCAACGTTAGAAGGGCTATTAAAAAGCATATTAAAAGTCATCTCCTCGCTGAGCCTCTTATTGGAGTTTCTCTGTGTGGGCATGTTCCTTAGAAAGGAAGTGGGTGGACAAGCGCGCACTGGGTACAATTTGTGTATTTGCAAGAGCGAGCCGAGGCTTTCACTGAGGAAGAACATATGTTTCTGGGACTCCATCTGTGCGAAAAAGCGCGTCGTACTGGAGTTGCACTAAGGATAAAATAAGACTTTTTGACGACTTTTCTTTTATACACCTTTCATCGTCAGTGAGCATTTGGAACAGAGTGACTGAACCTAATTAACTGGACGTGCTACTCGCACCACGAAGCGAGGTTCCCAGCTGCACCTGTCCTAAGGGCAGCTCCTCCCACAATCCCTCGCGAGCCGAGCACTGAGTACGTGGGACCTCGGAGGACGTGCTCGCCCCGGGCTGAGTGCGCCTGCTTTGCCGGAGCCACGCCCCTGTCCCCTGCGGGCCCGGGTCCGGGGCGGGGCGGGGCGGGGCGGGGCGGAGCTTGCAGCGGGACCCCCACGCCTCTGGGGCTCTGGCGGCGGCAGGTCCTGGCAGTCGCTCACCGGTCACCTCGCCGACGCGATGGCGGTCCCGGGCTCCCTGGCCGAGTGTGGCTACATCCGGACGGTGCTGGGCCAGCAGATCCTGGGACACCTGGACAGCTCCAGCCTGGCCCTGCCCTCCGAGGCCAGGCTGAGGCTGGTGGGCAGCAGCGGCCGCGGCGACACGGCGGCCCGGAGCCAGCGGATCCAGGAGCAGGTGCAGCAGACCCTGGCCCGCCGGGGCAGGAGCTCGGTGGTCAGCGGTGAGTCGAGCCCCACCCGCGACGCGCGCCCCGCGGCTCCCGGCGACGGGCCCCGCGGCTCCCGCCTGCTTGCCCACCTACCTGTTGATCCCCGTCCCTTTCAGGACCCGCCGCGCCTCCTGGCTGGCCGCTCATCTCCGCGGAAACAAACGCTCTTTCTCCTTCCCCGCGGTTTAGGTCTACCGTATTCGTGTGTTAATCACCCCGTTGACTGTTACTGAATTCAGTCCGTTTCCCCCTTCGCCGCCCGATCCGGGTCCGTGCCCCCGGGTTCCGAAAGCACTTGGAAATTGTATGCAGACTTTTGGTGTGCGCGATTGTTCTTCTGTAAGGCAGCTCCTTTTGGCTTTTATTTAGGTGTTTTAGAGTTCACGACTCTTCATAAATATTTTTAGAAAGAAACCTTGAAAGCCCTGCGGCTGCTACATCCCCTAAATTGAGGCTGGGCTACCTCACCCAGGTACTTGAGAGCGCTCTACTTAGTATCTGCCGCGCTTGGTCTGGGACGTGAACAATTTGGGCAAGTCGACTTTGGGCCTGGGAACAACCCCAATTCCCTGCCAGAGGATATGAAGGAGGAAGGAGACTTTGGCCGGGCTAAAGGCAGCCGCGCCTGCCCACCTCACACCCACATACCAGCACGGGCACCAACAGATGCGTGGGCGCGTGGGTACAGGACTGCTCTCACCGAAAAAAAAAAAAATCAAACTCTAGTGCACAGATTAGTTGACAGAAGTGCGGTTGATCAGAAAGATCATCACAAGCTCTAGCGAATGTGCTTCCTATTAGGAGTAATAATACGCGCCAGCCAGTGGATTTCAGACAGCAGAGTCGGGGAGGCTGTACTCTTTTCAGTTTGTCTAAAGGTTAAGGCGGTTGATATTTGCATACTTGAAAAGTAAAGATGTGTTTAATGATTGTAAGTTCATGTAACTGAGTGCCTGTAATGCCCCTAATTAGGCTATGTGGTTTGCATTTTATATTATCTTTTTTAAATGAACTAGTTTTTTAGTTTTGTTTTTGCCTTTCTATTATTATTATTATTATTTTGAGCTGCAATCTCAAACTTCCTGACTTTGCCTCCCATTTTAGGATTACAGGCAAGAACTACCTGGGTTTTTTTTTTTAATCCAAGTTTGGAGATAAAGAAACAAAGCAAATAAATAACACTCGGATTCCAGATAGAAAGTGGCAGAGTTGGTATTTAAACACCAAAACCTGGAGTTTTAAACTGACCCTTGGTTATGGCATTGTTTTGCTTACTAACATAAAATTAGATTATTCGGATCCCACGCTTCCTTGTGACTCCTCCCCATTGTCCTCTAAATAAAAGTGAGGCAGTTCTGGGAGGGTGAGAAGGGTCACCTAAGAAAGAACTGCGTTAGTCCCTGGGGAGAAGACCCAAAATTTAGGGTTAGGGGTCTGGCTAAAGATTTTAGGATAGTGAGGCCAGTATTTGGCTAGGCGTATCTTTGCATACTGTAGTCTGAATGCCCTCATGCTCAATGCTAGACTGGACTAAAGCAGCCTCCTCTGTTCAGGGAACACAGTGCATATTAAAGATCTGTTCTTGTCCTAGAGTAGCAAGGCCAGAAGAGCAATCAGGCAGCAACTAGTCAAAAATGGCGGGGTCCGTGTGGAGCCAAAGGCAGCAGGAGCGGAGTTTGCTAAGCACCTATCATGACAGACTGTTGTCTACAAGCTCATGTATTCCGTTTCCTTATATCCTTAGATGGTATTGAGAGGTAGATGAGACAGATCTGAGACAGAGGTAGATGAGACCTCATGTCAAGTGTGAGGTGTGTGTCCATCAGCAGTTGTAGGATGTTTGGTCCAGGCACCACAAACTGCTCTCTCCAAACCATACAGGAGCTGTTTGGTGAATTCAGCCCATGCCACTGAATGTGTTTATTTTTGCAAGGCATTGTTCGGGTGCTGAGTTAAACACACATAGGAATGCATAGGAATGCAGCCCAGAATCAAAAGCAATAAGCACACCCAGGGACTAGCAAGGGTGTTAACTTCTCCAAGTTGAAGATAATTTTGCAAATCTCTTCGGAGGAATTGTGATATCCTATACCGAAACAGGGATTTTTTGAATCTCAAAAATTCATTACTAGTGTGCATGGGAGGTAGTTGGAGATATGCCACTCTAGAATAGAGGAGCACAAATATTTCATAGAGTTGATATGGTAGAGCAAAAGGCACAGCTTTGGTGCCTCTGCTCCAGTGAGTGGCTCTTCCAACTAAGGAATAAAGCCCTTGAACTATTTTTGATTACAAGGGCAGCTCTTTGGCAGCCTACACAGAAAAGCAGCTTAGGCGCGGGTAAGGGACCCCTGCTTTGAGAAGAAGTCGGCTTCAAGGAGCCAGCATCCATGTGCTGTGGAGCAGCAGCACAAGCGGATTCTCGTGTTTAATGACAGCACTTTGGAAGGGTTTGGGACTCTGGGTAGCTGCACTGTTTTTATAGTTCCTTCTATTTGCATCCTGACTCTATGCTGAAACACAAGCCATGGCTGAACAGGGTTGATCTGGGAAAAGTGACCCTGATGCTACTGCTCTTAGCTCCAGTGCTCAGGAGAATTCTGGATTGTTGACATACCAGGAAGGATGAGGCAGCAGATAGTCTGGCGAAAGAGATGAGATAAACGTAGCAGATTTTAGTTAATACCTTGTAAGGCTCTTTAAGCTTCTGTCTCTTTCTTACAAGCGGCTGTTTTTCCACTGTGAACCACTCACCGACTTTTGGCATAATTTCAAACTCCTAAATATTTAGAAGTCAGTTTTATCAGCCTAGGTGGGGCCAGGTTCAAAGGTAGGTGGCTGCATTATAAAATAGCCATATATTGTATCAAGTTTTAAAAAGTCAAAATAGAAACATTTAAGATTGGCAAAGAGAAATGTATTACACTGTAAAATACTATTTTACTTATTACATTGCTATTCTCTCTAGTGCCTAAATAGAAAGACACTTTCATTTTAAATTGTGGTGTGTAATGCTTAGAACACACAGTGAACAGTATTCCAATTCATCTTTGAAAATCCACCATAAAAATGCCTCCCATCGTGTCTGCTTCTATGATTTCCTGGTGTAGCTACTTTCAGTGCTGGCGATTAGTGTGGGTTCTGGAGAGAGAAAGACAAATTCATTCTGGATGTCAAACAGTGCAGTTAACAAAAGCTAAGTGTGGGGGCTCATGCTTGTGATCCCAGCCCTCAGGAAGTTGAGGCAGGAGGATTTCTGTGAGTTCAACGCAAACCTGGGCTATATAGCATAAAACCGTGTTCCTAAAACAAAGGCAGTAGTGGGAGCTGTCACAAAGAGAGATTATTTCATAACTGTCATAGATAGTTGCCAATAATAGACTTGCCCTTTCACAGAGGGAAATAAAAGCTCTTAATGATTTTTTAAACTAGAGTCGAAATTCAATTTTAATGTAAAATCAATGGTAAACTGTCTGAAGATAAAATAGCAGAAAGTGTTACACTGTAAGAATCCTTTGCTAAAGGGCATTGCATGAGTGACTCATCGAGAGAGAGGATTAGTCAGTTACTAGGTAGAAGGACGCAGGAATGGGGAAAAGCCCTGGCAGGGCTGTGGTCATGCTCTTCTGAGTGTCATTCACACCCCAGGCTGTAGTGACGTCCATGTTAGCTTCATAGACCCCATGGGACACTTTTTCATTCACTCCTAGCAGATTTGGTACAGGAAAACATTTATGTAAGGGTTTCTGTATTTTTTAGTTTTTTTGTTTGTTTGTTTGTTTTTACAAACTTGTTATATTCTGTTAAATAAAACAGAATACCAACAACATGGTGGTCATAAAGAATGATTCACCCCTAGAATGGGAAGAACGTATCCTTTTGTAGGTAAAATGCTGAGCTGGAAATTGGAAAAAAAAATGCTTTAGAACGGGTGGAACTGTAAGAATGGACCGAGTCTGATTATAACAACGCACTGCTCTTTAGAGCAGGAATTACCTTAAAGGAAAGCATTTGCCACAGTCATAGTCACCCTGGGCCAGCTGCGCTGTCGTCATGGGAACCGAAGGCCAGTCAACTGAGTATTCTAGCTATTGGTGACTCGTTGACTCCTCTTATAGTTTCCTTTTGGATATCGTCTTAGTTAGGGTTTCTATTGCTGTGAAGAGACACCATGACTGCAGCAACTCATAAGGAAAAATATTTAATGGGACCTGTTTACAGTTTCAGAGGTTTAGTTCATTATCATCGTGCGGGGCATGGAGGCATGTGGTCAGGCATGGTGCTGGAGAAGGAGCTAAGAGTTCTACACCTTGATCCTCAGGAGCAGAAGCAACTGTGCCACACTGGGTGTAGCTTGAATACGCCGAGACCTCAAAGCACACCTCCACAGTGGCACACTTCCTACAACAAGGCCACACCTACTCCAACAAGGCCACACCTCCTAATAGTGCCATTCCCTATGGGCCAGACACTCAAACATAAAAGTCTACGAGGGCAATTCCTATTCAAACTACCACAGATATCAACTTTAAAACTTTTTTCTCACATGTTAAAATATGGCTTATTTTATCTTCAGGTGGTTCAACATTAATATTGATATGGAACTTAATAACAAATCATGGGGCTCAAAGCTCAGACTTGACTAATGTGACCTACAGTAAGAGAGTTTGGTTCCAGCTCAGATGATCTTGAAAACAGCCAAATTATTTAATTCTGAGATAAATGCAGAACTCTACTTTGGGTGTGTATCCAAATGTATTTACACATGTCCCATGTTCCTTCTTGGGAAGGAAAAACTAAATAGCATCAGCAAGATTGGATATAGACCACAAATTCAGAGACTTTTTAATCTTTGTATCTGAGTAACCTCTTCCCTTTAACTGACTAAATTAAGATTAGGCAGTGTATAAAGTCTTTTTATAATAGGAACATAAATCTACTGTATGCCTTTAAATCTACTGTATGAGTATGGGACTAGAAATTACAAATTTAAGTGTTTAAAGATATGATTGGCAGCTTAGCATGTAGGCCTTAATAGAAATGTTTAGAAACATCTACACATTTAAAAACACAGGTCACCATTACTATCAAAGGAAAGCACATACTTACTGCCATACCTTTAAGTATAATAATGTTAGTTGGCCTGAGTAATTATAACCAAATTCTATAATTTTATTATTCTCAGAATTTCAAAGAAAATGCATTGCTCCCTAGAAGCTTACTGATCACTTCCTTGAGTCCTGAATCTCACACGTGTGCATTATATGGAGCTGTGGACTGAGTATCACATTGATTTACTGACTCCTGTAAGATTTTTTTTTAAGTTTTTTTTTTTTAAATGTGTTTGAACATTTTGCCTGCATGAAAATCTGCACCATGTGGATGGGTGCAGTGCCCATGGAGGCCAGAAGGGGCCATCAGGTTCACTGAGACTGAGGTTAAAGTTGTGAACTACCATGAGGCTGCTGATAACCAAACTTGGGTCCTCAGAAAGGCCAGTCATCTGAGCCATCTCTTGAGCCCCAGATTGCCTTTTTTTCTAAGATATTTTTAAAAAACTTTTAAAAAGATTTATTTATTTTTATGTGCTTTGGTGCTTGTCTGCATGTATGTCAGTGTGAGGGTGTCAGATCCCTGGAACTTGACTTGCAGACAGTTGTAAGCTGCGATGCGGATGCTGGGAATTGAACCCAGCTCCTCTGGAAGAGCAACCGATGCTCTTAACTGCTGAGCCATCGCTCCAACCCCCAGGTTACCAGTTTTCAAATAGAAGGATAGAAACTAATATTTTTCTTGATAGGTAAAATGATTTTATCATAGAGAACCAAAAGATCACAGGTGAATGTACAAGTCATACAAATAAGAAAAGAATAAATATATATTACCCAAATGTAGAATCAACCTCAACAGGATATCAGATTCCTGATCACTCAGCACGAGCCTTGTATGTTTTTGTAGAGAGCAGCTTCCCATCTTCACCACACACCCAGAAATGGAGGAGGAGTGGTGTTGGGCACCTGCCGTCCACCTAGGACAAGGACATGTGTGACCACTGACCTCACAGTTTTGGCTTCACTGTGGTGAAGCATGGGACAGATGTCAGCCTGCAGGAGTGCGTGCTGACCTTGTCTGTGTAGGTAGGCTATTTTGGATGTCTGAGCGGAATTACTCATGAGCATTTAACTTGTCATGGGCTGCTGCGGGCCTGTTAGAAGTGCAGTATGAGATACGATTCTTTATGTCAAGAAGGAAAAGTCCACTTTGAGATAAGGACCCCTGGCTGCTCAAATCTGGCCTCACTATTTCCCAGGCAGCTTCCAAGTGTCGGTTGTTTCTTAAATACCTTGGGTCGCACTGCTATCTCCGGGAGAAGAATCTGTGTCCTGCGTGGCATTCCAAGTTCTCTGATGTGAGGCCTGTAACTTCTCACCCTTCATTCCTGTCACCACCACCCTACCCCTCACCAAACACACACAGTTATCTTTTTACTCCTCCCCTTCCCAGCTCCCTCCTCCCCTTTCTCTTTGCCTGGGTAACTCAGTCCAGTTGTGTCGCTCTGTCTGTGGCCTTCCCCAGTCCTCTCTTCTACCGCACAGAGGAGATGGATATTTTGAGTGCTAGTTAAAGAATTTGATAATTGTGAATCATAGGTTTCAGCAAAGGATAAACATAAAAATGCAAATTTTCTGCGGAAATGCATTTGTCATCTAAGGAATATTTTAAGAAGGAAGAGCAGTTAGGCTCAGTAGGGAAAGAAGCTGTTGGCCCTAACCAATAAAAAGCTAAGAGGTATAGTGGCTTGGGATTCCTTATTTAAATCATACTGAGGGATTCTAATTGTTTGTTTTTCCACCTGAAGGTTTCAGTGGACTCTTGCCATTTTGCACAAGCTAGCCTCTAACCCCTGAACTGGAAGAGACACCCTTGCTCACGTCCTGCTTGTCTGGAACTGTTGGGACAGTGGCTACATTGCTACAGGGATGTAGCCAGCTCTGCAATAAAAAAAGAAATGCTTGTGTGTTTTTGTTTTCAGTCTTTTGTGCTAGCTGACCATGAACTCACTCTGTGTAGACAGACTGGCCTCAAACTCACAGCTCTGCCTGTCTTTGACTCTATCACCAAGTACTGTGATTACTGGTTTGAGCCACCATGCGCAATTCTTAAGAGAATTCAGGCAGTTCATTAAAGGCCTTCCATCTTCACACTGATATCTCAACTGTGATTCTTTTTGTTTTTCCTTTGAAGTGAGATTTTTCCGGATGAGCCAGAATGAGCTATAAATTCTTAACTCAAATAATCCTCCCAGTTTACCCTGCAGACACATGCCATCATGCCCATGTCATACCATCTCTATGTGGAGTCTAAAGAAAAATGCAGCTATGATAGACAGCTGAGATCCCAAATGAATCCTCCCAGCTGTGGTTCCAAAAAGCACCAGAAAAAATGACTTCAGATGGTAGGGGTGGCAGATAGAAATGGCGATGACATTGGCTAACAAATCGATAACTTATTTGTTGTCCTTAGTTCTTTGCTTGAAGATAAAATTAATTTGCTGTAGTTTTGTCACCTATTTGGGTGGTATTTTGAGGCAAAGTCTCATATATTGTTCTGACTATCTTAAAGTCATTACTTCAAATGTTCTTCTACCTCGGCCTTCTGAGTAGCAGGGTTCATGTTCTGCCATACCCAGCTCTAAGTTACTTTGTAAACAAAACAAAACAGTGTGATTGTTTGAATGAGAACCCCTTAAGTTAATATTTGAATGCCCTAGTTGTTTGAAGTGTTTGGGGGAAGGGTAGGGAGGTGTAGCCTACTGGAGGAGATGTGCCACTGGGGGTGGACTTTGAGGTTTTCAATATCCCACACCTGGCCAGTCTTCCCCCCTTTCTGCCTCCACCTTACAGTTAAGATGAGAACTCTCAGCTACTGCTCCAGTGCCTGCCTGCCTACGTCCATGCTTCCCACCATGATGGTCATGGGCTCATTGTCTGAATCTAAGCAAGCCTCCAATTAAATGCCTTTTTCTGTAAGCTGTTTTGGTCATGGTGTCTGTCTCATCATAGCAATAGAATCTGATTTCTTCTCCATCAGCTAATTAATAATTATTTAGCCATCACGGCCTCTATAGGAAGTTTCTGTTTGGATATAGGAGGAATATAGGCTTTCTCTAATGTATCTCCCTCAGACCCTTAAGGCTCAAAGCCTTGGTGTTTCCCTGCGTCTGTACTGCTGGTCTCTGATCCTGGGTCAGCAGGCCCTGTCTCCTGGTAGTCTGCAGTGTGGACTGGACCAGGGAATGAGGGGAAAGGCAGGAGTGCAGAGCTAAGGATAATTGTAAGGATAGACCAGGCCCTTGACAGTTGAGTCCTTAAGCCTCTCCTAACTTGAAGAAATTTTTTTCCTTCATTGTTAGTCCAGATTCTAAAAGCTAAAACTTAAGGAACCTCTGTGTCATCAGTAAGGGGGCAGAGACTCCACTCCACATGGTCTCTCTCGGCACCCTGAGAATGGATGAGGGACCTTGATACAAGGCAAACTAGTGTTTGCGGCTTGAACCCAAAAAAAGAAATTCATGGATACCAGATGTGAAGTAAAGTTAGAGAGATTTTATTTAAAAAAGAAAAGGTTTCAATCCTGGCCTGGGAATTAGGGCTAAGAGAGAAAGCGAGGTGCTCGGATGTAACAGCCGCCTAAGCATAGAGATAGGAAGCGAGCCACACGCAAGCACAGGTCAGGCTCCTCAAGGGACAGTCATGGCTGTGTAGCTGTAGCCATCTGCCATTTCTGTGGCTCTCTGAAGTTATTATCTCAAAAAGTTGCTGAGAAACCTTTTACCCACTCCACCCCACCCTTTTCTCCTTTTATAATTGACGTGAGTGCCTGGCTCCAGAGATTCCTTGGATAGATCTGATAAGATAAAGCCAGAAGCCAGCAGGACTGCCCGAGAGGCTTAAGCCACATCCTTTCCCTCCCTGCTAGTGACGTTTCCAGAGAGGCTTTTTACAAGTGCTGGTTGTGCTGGAGTCCTTGCTCCTTCACTGGCAAGAGGCTTCAGTGAATTCCTGAGCAAGAGGCTGGTCACCCTGTCCTGTCTTGCTGCATGACCCTCACCAGGCCTCATGGAAAATGCAGGCTTCCTAGAATCAGGATTTCTGGCTAACCAATACTTCAGTGTCTTGAAAACGATACTTACAAGTCTGCAGATGTCTCCCCTCAGGAGAAATGCTTGGCATCAGGAAATAGACGCAAGTGTGTAATTCAAATGGATTCACACTGTTTGGCTTTCTGGTAACAAGCTTCATTCTCCTCCGAGTAACCTGTGACTGTATTATTAGTCTCTTGAAAGTGTAACATTTGAACACGTTGTTAGGCAGTGCGGTGATCATTTCCGTCACATAAAAGGGACTGCTGTGTTCTGTTGTCCTCAGCAGCTCCCTGGAGGATCTGAAATCTCAGGACAGTTGAGTGTCTTTCTTCTTCACGTAAAAGAATGCTGTGTGACAAAAATAAAAAATAGAAAAAGACATTACTAAGATTTTAGAAGTCTTTTTTTTTCTTTGAGAGATTACAAAACAGCTACCAAGAAAAGGCCAAAGAGACAGAAGAGGGACACAGTACTGTCTTCACCCCACATTCCTCAGAGATGAGGAAGACATGCATCACTGAGCACAGAGCCTGGCTTCCCCTGAAGTGTCTGTGGGCTACTTGGCTAGTGTCCTGACTCCACAGGCACAGTCATTGTAGAAGAGACTGACTACCTTGCCAACACCTTAACCTGCCCTTAGACTGGTTGGTACGTGTTTGTTCTCTTTGACTACACTGCCCCCACCGCCTGTTTACACAGGCTTCTTTATCTAGTAGCGCTTGAATGTATTCATTGCCTGTGCCTTCGCAGCAGCAAAGAATTCCTGAGCTCCTACTCTGGGAGCAGAACTACCGCTGGCCTTTGAAACCCAGCTTTCTAGTACTGATCTGAGTATCTGAGCCAAACAGCGATTCACAGAAATTGTCCGCATTGCAACAGTGTTGGATTTTCATGAAACTCTCTGATTTATACTGGTTTGGACTTTCCACGTTTTCTTGCTTAGTATGGGGTTTTTGTTTGGTTGGTTGGCTTTTATAGTTTGCTTGATTTCATTTCGGCTGTCCCTACTCAGAAAGAGAGAGATCAGGACTTCAGCATTGCAAGCCTGCACTTCCTGGCACTTGGAAACACCCAACAAATGTTTTGATAACCTTTGATCATTTGTCATTTCCAAATGACAACTTTCAACCAGCATTTAGAAACACCTGATATAAACTTAGATGCTTGTCATGCATTCAGTAATTGTCGATTGGTACATTTATATTCTAAATTATCTTCATATCATCTTCATTTCAGGGAATCTTCACCGAACCAGCAGTGTCCCTGAGTATGTCTACAAACTGCACTTGGTTGAGAATGACTTTGTTGGAAGGCGATCACCTGTCACCAGGGACTATGACATGCTAAAGGTGGGGACACCAGAGGACGTAACCGATTAGATTGTCAGGAACACCATTTCAGACTTTGTGGGTTTTTTTTTTTGGTCGGGGAGAGTTATTTTCTAAAGTGCTCCATCTCATTTCCCAGATTTTGAGAAAAGTTGTGTGAACATTATGGAAAACTGGGACTTTAAAGTTTAAAAGTTTAGATGATATTAAATCCTAAGTACAAATAAATATGACTCAAGACAACCCAAAGGAACTGACTTATTATTCAAAGGGACTGACTTCCGTCTTATTCAAGAAAATCAACTTGTTAGATTGTAATTCCAAGATCGGTTATTATACTTAAGTTAAATTTTATTTCTCTCCTACAGTCTGGAATGAGTGCCACTTACGGAAGTCGCTGGGGGAGAGGGACAGCACAATACAGTTCCCAGAAGTCAGTGGAGGAGAGGTCCTGGAGGCAACCTCTGAGGAGACTTGAGATTTCCCCAAATAGCAGCCCTGAAAGGACTCGCTATGCCCACAGTGAATACCAGTTTGCCTGGCGGAGCCAGGGCCAGGTGCCCGGTGGGCGCCTTACCCTGCCACGCTATGCACGCTCAGAGATCCTGAGCCTTCGCCAGGCGGGCACCGTCCGCAGGCCACCCGTGAGCGGGTCGTTCAGCGATGCTGTCTTCGACAATGGTCCACTCAACCCCACGATGCCTCCCCATCCACCAGGCACCAGCCACAGCGCAGGGAGCCTGCTGGAAGAGACCGTGCGCGTGACCCAGGCTCGGCCTCTGGGCGCACAAAGCAGAACCGCCCGCTCTTCCTGGCCCCGAAGCTCAGTCCGCAGCACCCTGCAGGACCCAGGGAGGTTGCTGCCTACTGCGGGCCAGGCAGCTGTGGGCAGCGGGGATGCGCACCGGGAGAGGAGCACCTTCACTGATGTCCAGCTCGGGTGAGCCTCCCGAACCCGCCTCACATTTTACATTGTGTTTATGCATTAACTTGGTACCCCCAGCCTTCAGCCTTTTGCTAACGTCCAGTTCATCCTTCTGTTCTCAGCACCCTGAGGCCAAGGCAGGTCCACAGCAGGCACTGTAAAAACGTGTTGTGAAAGAAGAGTGAGATGTAATAACTAATTTTGCTATCTGGATCTTTGTGGCTAAATTCTACAATCACTAGCCGTAGTTGTGTCAGGAAATTGTCTTAATGGTCAGTGTAGTTTAGTAGAATATTTAATTATATTTCAAAGGATAATTACTTCCTGAGGTTCTCAAGTTCTGGAGACTGGGAGGTAACTCTGATTTCTGAAGGGAAGTTTTGCTTCCTCTGGGAAGGAGAAGAAGGCATTCCTCTGACTGGGAAGCCAACGATGGCACAGTCCTCCGCTCTGGTGCACTCCGGCTCCATCCAGAGCTCCTGGCTGAGCCCAGAGACACTCGCCCACATCTGCACACGGGTCTTCCGCCCTTACTCCATTGTTCCGCATTTCACCCTGGCCAGTCCCTTTCCAGGCTCTCCCTTTTTATGCCCGCCAAGTATTTTGAATATGGACATATGTGGGGCATCCTCTGGACTACCTAGAAACAGCTAAAAATCCACACTTGGATGCACAGTAAACTATGGGTTTGTCTTCCCGGAAGAATGGAAGGGTGCCAGTCAGCTGGTGGCTGGTGCAGCTGGGCAGTCTGGGGCTAGAGGAGGCACTCACCACCTGTCCGCGACAGACCAGTGAGAAAGGTTTTATAAAAATCACCAAGTGAAAAACTCTATGTGGAGTTTTTTAAAAATGGGATTTCTATACTTCTTAGAATTGAATAATTCAACAAGTGAATCTTAGACACTTCCCATGCACACTGCACTGCTGTAAAGCCCATAGAGAGAAAAAACAAATGGCTTGGATGAGTGTTCAGGAGAGGGGCAGAGAAATCAGCAGGGTGTGCTGTAAGCAACAGCTCTGTGCCAAATGATTCCCAGAATGCAGAGCAGTGCACCCTGGGACCAGGTAAGGGAGCCTAGGGAGAGAGTGGATCTCCGGCAAATCACCACCCGAGTTTGAGAGCAGAGAACAGGTCACGCTGACTATCCTCCACGGCGTGTTTATTCTAATTATTATTTTAGCAATAGGAAATCATATGTCCTCATCTTTATCATATAAAGGAGAAGTCTGTAGAAAGGAAGTAGGTCCCAAAGGACCCTGTGTCTTGTACCTTTTTAACCCAAGACAAACTGTGCATAGCAAGAGGAAGAGGCTCTGGGTAGGTAGTGAGCCGAGGAGCAGAGACCAGGAGCTGTCTCAGAAAGCTAGCAGAAGAGCGGTGTCATTTTAATCCTCTGTGTGGCTGTTTCAGCCTGGTCCCTAGTCTCCTGTGCTATGGTGTCTTTCTTCAGGGAAGTTCTGTGGCCTGATTTAAGTGGAACAGAAAGGTCCAAGGCTCCTTCCTTACCTACTGTTTCCAAATGCCCTTCAGCCTGACATAGTAACCGAAAATGCTTACAATAAGGTGACATATTCTGAACTTCAAAGAGTTTGCTGTTCTTATTTATACCTCTATCTCCTATATTAATTAATAATTTATGGCAAATCATTAGTTGTTCTTTTGTTATGTAATGACAACCAGATTGTTTGCCATCTTCCTTGTCCCTACTTTTATTTCCATTGAGCACGCCACGCAGACAGACAGCAGTTAGGGCTGCTGAGGATTCACGCCTCCCATCTCCTTCCCACCTGCTGCTTCCTATTATACTTCCCGGTTGAAGGCTTGCTTTATTGCTTCAGCTTAGACTATTGCTGTGCTCTCGGAAGTGTCCGTCTCTGACCTTTGCTCTAATAGGAATGAGTCATGTTTCACAGCAGCGTTCTTGCCACACCTTGGGCAGCCGGGTGATTTTCCCCTTCTTTTGAGAACACTTGCAGCAGCTTGATGACTTCAGAGATGTAACCGTACACTATGTCAGGAGAGCCAGACTGGAGCAAACTGTGGCAGGAATGTAAGTTGGACATTCCACATGCAGAAAATGAGCAGGTACTTTCTAAAGTGACTCTTAGTCTGACCAATAGCATTTTATGTTCTTACTGCTGTGTTTGTTGTTTTCTATCTGTGTGTTGCCATGGAAGCCATGGAAGCATGCTATCGTCAAGCTCTCACCTCAGCCGAATGACACCGAGAGTCATAACTGAAGCTGAAGGACTCACTTTTTGAGTTCCTGGTTTAGAAGACAGGAGTCAGGGAACAGCTATTCTTTCTGATCTTCCACCTAGCTCCCTACCCATCGATCAGGTCACATTCTGTGGGCCTCCAGAAGTGTCATTTGGTAGCCCAACTGGCCTGGAACTTCTGCTCCTTCTGCCTCTACCTCCCAAGTACTGGGGATTATAGGTTTGTGCTACCACACTGGTAATGGGGATTGAACACAGGGCTGTGTGCATGACAGGCTGAACCCTAGCTCTGGCCTGCCCTCCCCCTTTTCTTAAACTGATTATAATTGTCTCCTGAAGTATATTTTCAAATATGAGGTCATTATATAATTCTCAATATAGAGGCCAGCAGTGTTCTGCTTTTCTTTAAATACCTTTATACTCATGATATGCCGCTCAGCCAGACATAAACAGCAGCCAGAACTTTATACTTTGAGGTGGTATAGTCTGAACTTCTATGTATAAAAATATATTACAGAAAATATATTACATTGCTTCACCTCTGCACACTCATCTCTACACAGACACCACTCGCAGTGGACACCTCGTGACCTGCCCCACACTGCTCACCATGGTCAATGCCTCATCTCTGCACACCCCCAACACACAGGGACACTGCTCACAGTGGTCACCTTGTGACCTACCCTACACTGCTCACTGTGGTCACTGCCTCACCTCTGCACACCCCCACCACACAGGGACACTGCTCACAGTGGTCACTGCCTCACCTCTGCACACCCCCACCACACAGGGACACTGCTCACAGTGGTCACTGCCTCACCTCTGCACTGAACTTATAAACTAGCAGATGTTCGAAAACAACCTCCCGGGATGTCTTTGGTGTTTGTTTTACTTGGAACGAATTAGATGCAGCCATGTTCCTCTTAGCCTGTCTTCCCAGCAGGAATTAAAAGGAGAGCAAAGTGTTGCTCTGTGAGTCAGTCAGGGTTGCTGTTTCAGAAGTCATATCTTCAATAAAGGAGCCTCTCTCTGCCCAACGACATGACGTCACCTCACATGCCATTAATAAAGGAGAGATTGCACATCAAGCCCCAGATAACTCCGTTACCATGGCGGAGAGAAGGGGACCAGGACATTTTTTTTGTATAACTATCATCCTATTTATCTTAGAGAGTTGCATCTCTTTGTCTCTCTCTTCTGCAACATCCCAGAGACCAGTCTAAGGAGAAGTAGAGAAATTCCGCCACTAGTTCCTGATACCCTCTGCTTTCCGGTGCTGACGTTTCTTAGGCGAAGGAGAAGTTAGAGTGCAGATGTTGCAGCTGTTGCTGATTCTAGTTAAGTCACTTCTGGACACTCAGGAGGGCACGGTTAGCTTTCTCACCAAGTCTGCGGCTCTTTGTTTAGGAATCCAGACGTGGAGATGACCTTGGAGAGAGCTGTTAACATGCTCGACGCAGACCGCGTACCACTGCCCAGGATTTCTGCCGCAGCCACGTTTATACAGCATGAGAGCTTCCAAAAGTCCGAAGCCCGGAAAAGGGTGAGTATCTGCTACGCCCCGTGTCAAATCCAGCAAGCCGTGGGCGGAATGCACACGCAGCCCAACACTGTACAAGTCAAGAGTGCTGGCGCACACTTTAATCCTAGCACTCGGGGTGAAGATAGGAAGATCAGAAACCAAGCTCATTCTTGCCGACATAGGGAATTTAGGGAGATCGTAAGCTGTACTGATCTATGAGTATAGTAGAATGTCATTAGGACTCAATTTTATTGCTGTGTTCCTTTAGCAGAACAGTAGTTTTTGATTTACCCCTAGGTCCCTGGCCTATCTAGTCTCAGGTTCTTGGCCTTAAATCAAATCAGGTCTTGGTTGGTTACCCCCACAAGCTTTGGCCCACTATCATGCCAGCATATAATGTAGATCGCAGGGTTTGTGGCTGGACTGGTTTACCTTTCTCTCTGGTAGTGTGCACGGTACCTCCCAGTATCATAAAGGCTACTCAGTAGGGGTGAAGGTTCTAGGTAGGTACCCTGACTTCCCCGTGTTTAGTGAGTTGTCTAGGTGTTGTCCTCAGCGATAGGACCTTACTGTCAATTTGTGGAGAGCAGTAAATATGCATTTCCATAGCCTGGGTTGTTAGAGCATTCTCGCGGGATCCCTTTGGCCAGGAACGCTGTGCTGAATAGTTTTATGTCAGTTGACACAGCTACAGTCATTGAGAAAATGGCTTCATAGGATCAGGTTGTAGGCAAGCCTGTAGGGCATTTTCTTAATTACTGATAGATGTCAGTGGGCCCAGCCCTCTGTGGGTGGTACCATAGTCCTGGGTTATGGTGGTACCATAGGAAAGCAGACTGAGCAAACTATAGTAAGCAAGTCAGTAAGCAGCACCCCTCCTTGGCCTCTGAATCAGCTCCTGCCTCCAGTTCCTGTCCTGCTTGAGTTCTTGCCCTACCCACCTTTGATTGTGACCTGCTATATGGAACTGTGGGTGAAATAAGCCCTTTCTTCCCCAACTTTCTTTTGTTTGTGGGGCTTCATCACAGCAATAGTAAACCTTGCTAAGACAAATACAATGAGATGTAACCCACTCTTGGCACTGGAAGCTTCATGTGGTGATGAGAGATGTCCAGTTGGAGCTCTGTCTCCCTGTTATTTGGCAATTTCATATAGGATGACTTTATGTCTATATTTTAGGAAGCTTCTACTTGTTAGGTTTTCATACGATCCCTAGACTGGCACTTAGTTTTAGCTTTCCCTCTCCATATTCGCTTTCTCCCCCTCTTCCCTCCCCTATCCTATTTGATCCTCCTGTTCCAGTACCCACCCACATCCATCCATCCATATTTATTCTATTTCCTACTCCTAGGGAGATCCATCCTGACCCCTAGTTCCTTAATCTATACCTAACCTCTGTGGTTATAGGAATTACAGCCTGCTTATTGAAGAATTAACAGCCAGCACCCACATATAAGTGATATTAATATATATTTGGGAGCTGGCTTGCAGGACAGAGAAAGACTCATTGCAATATATATGTAGTACAAATCTTTTCCCATTTAGTAGCCTGCCATTTGTTCAAATGATAGTGTCCATTGCTTTACAGAAGCTTTTCTGTGCGCCATGAGTTCCTATTTGTTAATTGTTGTGCTTAGTACCTGTGCTGATGGTGTTCTGTGCAGAAAGTCTTTTCCTGTGCCGTGCGTTCAAGACTATTCCTCAATTTCTCTTCTATCCAATTCAGTGTATGTGGTCTTAAGTTGAGATCTTTGATCCGTTTGGAGTTGAATTTTGTGCAGGGTGATAAGTATTGATCTATTTGGAGTCTTCTGTGTGCAGCCATCAGTTTGACCAGCACTAGTTTTTGAAGATGGTGTCTTTTTTCCCAGGGTGTATCTATGGCTTCTTTATCAAACATCAGGTGTCCATAGGTATGTGGACTTATTTTTGGGTCTTCAGTACAATTGAGTTCATCAATATGTCTGTTTCTTTGCCAGTATCATGCTGTTTTTATCACTGTAACTCTGCAGTAAAATTTGAGATTGGACATGTGATAATTCCAGCAGTTCTTTTATTTTTCAGAATTATTTTAGTCAACCTGGCCTTTTTGTGATTCCACATGAAGCTGAAAATTGTCCTGTTAAGTTCTATGAAAAATGCTTTGGAATTTGGAATTTCAATGAATCTTTACATTGCTTTTGGTAGCGTGACCATTTTTACTATATAAAGTCTACTGGTCCATGAGCATGGGAGATCTTTCCATTTTCTGAAGTCTTTTTCAATTTCTTTCTTCAGTGTCTTAAAATATTTATCATTCAAGACTTTTCTCTTGCTTGGTTAGAGTTACCCTCAAGATATTTATTTATATTTTTAAGGTTATTATGGAAGGTATTTTCTGATTTCTTTCTCATTATGTTTGTTATTGTTATATGGGAGGAGAGCTACGGAATTTTGTGTGTTAATTTTGTATCCAGCTACTTTGCCCAAAGTGTTTATCAGCTGTAGGAGTTTCCCAGTGGAATTTTTAGGGCCACTCCTGTATACTATCATTATCTGAAAATAAAATACGTTAATTTCTTCCTTTCTACTTTATATCACCTTGATCTCCTTCAGTTCTTTTATGGCTCTAGCAATAAAACTAGAACTTCAAGTACTATACTGACAAGGTATGGAGAGAGTGCACAAACTTGTTTTGTTCCTGATTTTAGTGGAAATTCTTCAAGTTTCTCACTACTTAAATCTATGGGCTTTTTATAAATTGCCTTTATTATGTTTAGCTATGGCCCTTGTATCCCTAATCTATCCAGGACTTTCATCATGAAGGAGTGTTTCATTTTTTCTTATGCCTTTTTTTGCACCTAATGAGATGGTCATTTTTTTCTTTGTTTATATCGTGGGTTACATTTATCAATTTATGATCTTTTTGATGTGTTCTTAGATTCGGTTTGCAAGTATTTTATTAAGAATTTTTGTGCCTCTATTCATAAGGGAAATCGCTCTGTAGTTATCTTTTTTTTTTTGAGTCTTTATGTGGTTGAGTAATCAGAGTAACTGTGGACTCATAAAATGAATTGGGCAATGTCCATTCTGTAGAGTTTTGTAGAATTCTTTGTATATTCTTTATATTTTGTAGACTAATTAGAGAAGTATTGGCTTTAATTCTTCCTTGAAAGTTTGGTAGAATTCTTTACTAAAACCATCTGGCCCTGGGATTGTTTGTTTTGTTTGTTTGTTTGTTTGTTTGTTTGTTTGTTTTGGTTGGAAAACTTTTTATTACTGCTTTATTTCACTGGGAGGTATAGAACTGTTAAAATTGCTTATCTGATACTACTGTAACTTTGGTAAGTGATATAAATCAGGAAAACTGTCCATTTCTATTTGATTTTTCTGTTAGGAGTACAGGCCTTTAGCGTATGTCCTTGGAGCTCTGGTTTCCTCCTGTCTGTTGTTAATGCCCAACAATGTCTCCAGCTTTGTTAACTTGGATCTTTTCTCTCTGCCTTTTAGTTAGTTTGGCTAAGGGTTTGTCAATCTCAAGTGATTTTCTCAAAAAACCAGTCCTTTGTTTCATTGATCCTCTGTATTTTGTTTGTTTGTTCCTATTTTATTGATTTCAGTCCTCCTGAGTTTATTTCTTGCCTTCCATTCCTTCTGTCTGTTATTTCTAGAATTTTGCTTACTAATATGAGAACTCTCCATTTTTTTATGTAGGCACTTAGAACTTTCCTCTTAGATTAGAACTGCTTTCATTTTGTCCCATAAGTTTGGGTATGTTTTATATGCATTTTCATGCAATTCTTAAAATGTTTCTATTTTTTTTTCTTAATTTCTACCTTGACCTATTTTCTTTCAGTATTGAGGTGCTCAGTTTTAATGAGTTTGTATTCTTTCTGTTGTTGTTGATATCCAGCTTAAATCTGTGCTGGTCAGATTTGACACAGGGTGTTATTTCAACTTTTTTCTTTTTTTTTCTTTCTTTCTTTTTTTTTTTTTTT